>NW_025063692.1:18697500-18740000 GCF_018153295.1 Drosophila grimshawi | reverse complement strand
AGCAGCAGCAGAAAAACTGCAACTCAAAGGCTACACGATTTTCGTGTCGTAAAGCTCTCAACTATGCTGGCCAAGTGAGCCCAGCCAAGTGAGGACAGTCCGAGTGGGTGGCTGTCTGTCTGGCAGAGCGGACAATGTTCGCAAGACAACTGTAGTTGAGCAACACTACAAGAAATGCTTGTTAATATTTAATATCAGTTCCGAAAATTATACACATATGTATGCATACATATATATATATATATCCGGCGTCCACAATGCCCAACATTTCGTACAAACACGATTCCATTATGAGTCTCTGTTGTTGCTGACTTGCGAGTGGAAAAATTACCGATTGATTTAAATTTGTATTTGTGAAATGACTAATAAAATTAACTCAAATATATGACACGCAATAAGCACATCATTATTACATTATTACAGTGAATTTAATTATAATTCTATTTTAAGAGAAGCAATTAGCTCTCTTTGTATATATTAACATAATTGACGCATTTTGAATATGGCAAAATACATTTCACATTCTGTGAACAGGCTAAATGTGACTAGGCAACGACGGAGTAAATTGAACTGAATTAGAAAACGTTTAGCAAGTAAACTTCACATTGAGGATCTAGCCCCGAATTTTGTGCTGTGCAATGAGCAATAGTAAGAGCTGTGAGCATTGAGATGCACATGAAATTTAATCTGTGACTTGTGAGTTGGGCATGGAAATGGAAAATGGAAATTGCACTGGACATGGGCCAGTTGAAGTCGCTGTCGCATTTGCAATTAACGAACGAGGCGACGACATTGATTAACGAGGCGTTTTTAAGCGGCACTCAAACACGCGCTAATGTCGCGACAGACAACAATACATATATATATTATATATATATATATATATATATAACAGCAGCAATAACAATAACAATAACAATAGCAACAGCTGACGTTCGACAGTCCATATAGACATTCATACAATGAGACGCACACACAATGGCAATGGCAGAGTGCAACGCATATTTTCGTATGTGCAACTGCTTGTATCTGATAGTTTTCCATAGGCAGCAGTTGTAGATATAGCTACAGATGCAATGGCATCCAGAAAACTGTTCAATTGTTGGCAATGTCTGCTAATTGAATTGAACGAGCACTTAACTGCTTAGGATAACTCGAAAATTAGTTAACAATTGGCGTGAGCCATACACACTCACACACACACACACACACAGCACAAGTAGCATATAGAATATATATAAATATGTTGTTCTATACTCGCAATTAATGTAAAATATACTTAATAATTGGATTCTGGATTTTGGTCTTTTGTCCTGTTTTATTTTTTACATTTGGTGTGCTTTATTGCTGCAATAATAAGCCATCTCAGAAAGCATAAAGTACTCGGTTTTATTTATTTTTTATTTTTGTATACAACACACAAATGTATGGAGATAGTCGTTGCACTCGCCACTCGCCACTCGTGAGCTAATGGAGCCATACACACGAGGTGAACTGGAGTGCGTCTCCCGAGGCGACGACCCCTCGAAGTGGATTGTGCATCTGTATGATCATTCATATATATATATATACATATATGGCTGACTGGCTGTGTTTTTTTTTTATTATATGTGTGCATCTCTGAGCTCTGATTCCGATTTCAAACAGAAGCTATAGTTTAGTAGATCAGCACGCGCCATTGATATAAAATCACTTGAATGTATATATATATATATATAAATATAAATATATTTTATTTTATACATATTATATATTATGATCGCACTTATTATTTATATTATCTGGCTTTACTGTGGGTGAGGTTAGTGCCGTCACCTGCGAATTTAGCATTCGCTTTTGATCTCGCTTTTTGCTGCTTCGCAAATTCGAATTCAAATTTGAGCTTTTGGTATTTCCATTTATAATAAAATGTGTATGTGTGTGTTTATTATTGTTGTTATTATTCTGTTTATTGTTATTCTTATTATTGTTATTGCTATTAACATATTAACATTGGTATTGATCTTAACGCAGTGCAAAGCTTTTAATTCATTTGTTTCTGCTTATTGTGTTCTTATACACGAGCAGAGGGGAATTTTTAGTTTGTCATAAATCGAATTGAAATCTAAGTATTTAATAGCCTACCATCAACATTTCCTATATTCCCAAATATAATCTATAGAATGTAGAGTTGATGCCTGTCCAGTTGTCCACATGGGACAACATTCTGCACATTCAAAATTCGTAAAGTATGTTGAGGATTTTAGAAATTTGCATAGAGTATTTCGAGAGTTTGTATCGATGTTATGAAAAGTATGGCAATACCAATGTCAAAATTGATATTTCAAGACAGATCATTTCATTTATTTTGTATGATTCAATTTTGTATAATAATTTAATGCTGAAAGCCAAATAGAAATGTAATTTTTTCATTTTTAAAGTGAACTCTAAGTTATTGGGCTGTTTGCAGTAAACTGGTTATCGTCTTTTTAATTCTTTTTCATGTCATTTCGCAAATGAAAATAAAAATGAGTAGATCAGCTGTTTTATTCAAATCAATCGGTAATTTTATAATATATTTTGAATAATATACAAATGACATATACAAAGGTTCGTCATCGAGAGTACAGCGTTTGTTCTTTCTTCTTTGTATTAAAGTTTTATTTTTGTATACTTGTACTTTTGCATTTTAATTGATTTGCACTCGCAAAGAAAGCACTATTAAAATTGAATTATTTGCTTAACAGATGTATAAATAAATATATCTACAAGATATTTGGCAATACAAAAGCAGTAAAAACGACAGAACAACAAAACCGACAAGTACAATAAAATGAGGCAATATTATTCATCAGAAGCTGTGCATTCCACAATTACTTAAAATTTCAATTCAAATCTCGAAGTGTATTAAAAAACAAACATGTTCACTTAAGTTCGCCGTTATCAATGTGATCAATGCTCTTATTTATCGAATCCTGTTCGAATTCAGGATCAATATTAAGCTGAAAATTAAGTCGTCTTATTTATGACAAAGTTCATCATTTGTTGAGTGTTTCCAATATTTAGTAATAAAATAAATATGCTCTGCTTAAATATATTTCGTTTATAGTGGGAAAAGTTTTCTATTTGAAGACAGACTTTATAAATATATATATATTTTTTTTTTTACATTTGTCATCAATATTAAATCAAAAAAACTAGAATAAAAGTCTGTCATTAAACAGTGCATAAAAATAATATGTGAAAGTATATATATATATATATATATATAATTGATTGGATTGAGAAACAAAAAGAGGCCAAAAATAAATCAATATCTTGAATAAAGTAGAAAATAAAAATATGTAATAAATACGCACATTTTAGCAGGATAACACCGTTGCCCTGTTGATTTAGATTCAGTTCGAGATTATTGCGAATCATCAGTGACGGATGCTGATGATGATGATGATGCTGATGATGAGAGCCATCCAGTGCGGATTTAATTAAATGGAATGCCATCATTCCAATGCATTACCCGAAATCGTATTTGTTACACCGATCAATTGTTGCAATTTCTTTATGTGTATATATGTATATAAATATATATATATGACTTTCTCTCTGTATGCCTGTGTGTGTGTTTGTGTGTGTGCAGTGGAAATACATAAGTAATAAGTCGGGTCATCGCCTTGCGGTTATCTCTCTAGTTGCAACATCATCTCAGATCAGCCAACAAAATGAGGCTTTGGACTTTTTTGAATGTTTGAAATGTTAACAAATCGTTCGTCAATTTAATGTGTTTACTCAAATTAGAAACGAACAAAAAATGCGCTCAAACTGATAATGCAAAGGCAGACGGCTGCCAAGCTTGCAGCTTAAATTAATTATTCTCGATTTATTTTTGAATACCTATGTATGATGAACATGTGTATGAGTGCCTGTGTGTGTGTGTATTTATATATTTATGTTGCCATCGACAACGACAACGACTACGACAACGCATTGTTAACGCCTCCCTCAGAGTGAAGGACGGCAAAATTGTTGCTATGGCTGCGTTTGCAGCATTTGTTTTGTTGGTTAATAGGTCGAGTGGGGTCAGCGAGGTCGACAGTTTGTCGTTGTTTTGTTGAGGCAGCAAACATTGCAAACAAATATGACAACAAGAACACACACACACACACAAGCAGTCACACTAGCACTCACACACACACAGAGAGATATAAAAGAGACTCACAGTTTTATTGGTATGTATTTTTTGCACAACTCTCGCAGCCCTAAATAACCAACACACTTGCACTTGTGCACCAAAAAAAAAAAAAAAAAAAATAAGAGAATAAAAAGCAGGAAAATTGATGTGCAGCTGTGTGCATGTGCGTGAGTGTGTCTGTGTGTGTGCGTACGCTATTATTTATTTGTGGGGTGATAAAGCGAAAAACGGAAAACGAAAAACAGAAAACAGAAAACGATAGCGCAGCCTGGCAGAGCATGCAGCAAGCACGACAAGATCGATTCTACTGAATCCGCTGAATGCCGATGAATGGGAATGTAGCCCAAAAAAAATGAGCCAACAAAAACAGCGACTAAAAAAACGACGATGACGATGACGAGACGATGACGACGATGTCCAACGACGACGACGACGACGATGTCCAACGACGACGACGACGACGCGGAGCGGAGCCAGCGGAGCATGTGCCACAAAAAATATACCCGCTGCCTGCCTGCACATGCAAGTTGTTAGCGTGTGTGTGTGTGTGTGTGTGTGTGTGCGGTGATGTGAGGGGAAACAGCCTGTTGCGAGCTTAGCTCGATTTCATTGATTGCCCGCTAAGCGTAGTATTAAATTCAAGCAGCGAACTCAACGAAGAATTCGGCAATGCATTAATCTGATTGGCAGACATATATAAACAGAAGCCTGCACATAAATTGTAATCTAAATAAGCTTTGCATTGTTTATATATGAAAACAAGTTTTCATTTGAAAACTTGCAACTGTTAAGCAAGTGACGCATTTAAAAGCTTGCTATGATTTACAATTTAAAATATGTTCCCAACAATATGCTACGAATGTGCGCAAACGGAATGTAAATTTCGTTAAGTACGGAACGACACCTTTTAGCCAAGACACGACACATTGCAGAAAAATACAACAGATGGCGCAAGCAATGCGCAACTCTAAGCGGCATACAACAGCAAGCAGCATCACGTAAGCTTGCATTTTGAGCGTTGTAACCATTCAATAAATGTATGTAACACTTTAGTAATAATACTTAAACATTTTTATGTATTGTTAAAAACAAATACACTTAATTAATATGGTGAACAAATTTAAATATGTTCTTAATTGAGTATCTTTTTTAAACTAAGCTCTTAAAATTGCACCAAAAATCAAAAATGAAAGAAAAAATAAAATATATATGATATAAATATATTTGAGAACTCAATTTTCAAACAAAGTTACATTGCTCACAAAAAAAAAGAAGAAGAATACTGATTCTGCTTCTGTTTAAATAAATATATTTGCACAGAAATCTATAAATCTACGCAAAATGAGAAATGTATCTAAAAACTTTCTAAAGACCTTGAAAAACATTTGCAAAAGAAAGATTCACTTAAATTTTCTTCAAATTGCAAAGTGAAAAATAAATCATGTTTATATGGCAATTATTATTTTATTCATAATAATTTTCTACAGATAGAATAGATATTATCGGACCCTAACTCAAATTATATATAATATTATTCCATTTATAATGCATTTAAGCAAAGTGCTTATTTAAAATATAAAAAACAACTTGTGTCGTTCCCATTTATATGAACATTATTATTAAATGCATAGTAATTTTGTGTATAAATCTTTGCATATTTGATAAATATTTTGGGACCCTTTTTTTGGTTTTTGTTTTTGTTTTTATATCTCACTCACCTGCGAGACCCGTGTCATTGATGCTCGATGTGGATGTGGAGAAGCCGGGTAATTTGCGCCATCCCTTGCGATTCCAGAAGCTGCGCGCCTTCGACTCCGTGGGCACAGTGGGACCCGGATCCTCGGCAGCACGTATCCGCGCACAGCTGAGAATGCGGCGGCCGCAGGAGGCGCGCGTCAGAAATGTGGAATTCGAGGCGCACATTAGCGAGCTGGTTGTGGCACTGGCCGTGGCAATTGTTTCATCATACGCTGTGGAGCGTTGAAACGAACGGCAACTTTGTGTGGCATATGCCGCCGTTGCTGTGGGCGTCTGTCGGGCGCACTTGATGTGCTGCGTCTTGCTCAGACGTAGGCTGCCAATGTAGCTGGCACCGCTGCTGCCGCTGAAGCCGCTATCCAAATCGCCACCGGCTGTGGTGGCGACACTGGTTTGTTGTGCGCTGGCGGTGCCCCCACAGCTGGTGTTGCTGTTGTTGCCAGCGATATGTGTCGTTTGCTGGCCCTTGAGCGTTGCCAGCAGCTGCTCAATGCCGCCAACGTTGCTGCTTGTATCACAGATATTGTCCGCCGAGGTGGATGTGAGCCGGCCGAGAATCGCTGGCTGTCCGCTTGTTGCCGTCACGCAAACCGTCGGACTTGGCTTGGGTGGAGTGCCAGCAACAGCACCAGCAGCACCAGCAGCACCAGCTCCAGCTGGTGGACTGCATTTGGGCGGACTTTCGGGCATAAGCATCGCCTCCACGCTGAGATTCAGCTCGCCGAGTATCTTGTGATGACGATGCTGCACTCGACGCAGTTCCTCCTCGACGAGCGTTTGATTCAGTGAGCCCGCTGAATGCGACCCAATGCTGCAGCCCAATTGTTGCTGTGCCACCTTGCCCGATTGCAACGCGGCCGCATTGATCTCTTCGTAGAAATTCTCGCTCTGGTTGGCAACAACTGCAGCTGCTGCTGCTGCTGTTGTTGTTGTTGCTGTTGCTGCTGCTGCCGCTGCTGATGCCGTTGCTGCTGCTGCTGCTGCTGCTGCTGCAGCTGTGGTCAGCTTGTGGTAGCGCGTCTGATACGATTGCAGCGTCGCCGGCGACACCAGCTGCTTGTTCTTCTTGCCCTTGGAGAGCAGGGCGCGTATCGAGTTGGGTGGCGGTGGTCCAACATCAACTTGTGGCTGCAACGCAGCCGCACAGCAACTGGACTCCACATTTGTGCTGCCATCCGGCTTGGGTACATTGGAGTGCCGCATTGCGGCGCCCGGCTCATAGTACGCATATGAGTAATCATGCTGCTGTTGATGTTGATGTTGGTGTTGATGATGAGCATGCGCATGATGCTGATGTAGATGAGGATGTTGATGTTGATGCTGATGTGGATGTTGCTGATGATGATGCACATGATGCAGACTGTTCGCCTGCTGCAGTTGCGTCCACTGTTTGTCACCGCCGCTGTTGTTGTCGCGTCCCAGCGTTTTGCTCTGGCGCGCCAGCTGCTTGAGATGATGCGGTGACAACTCCTGCTCCGTACAGATTTCAATGGCATCCGGATCGGGATCCGGATAGCGAGGCAACAACTGGCGCCGTCCATTGCCATTGACGGCAACGCTGCCGGCGTTGACAGCAACCGTTGTGTTGCTGCTCACAATTGCCGCAACGGCAATGGGTGAGCTGCCGGCGGACTTGTGCAGCGGACTGCTCGCAGCCGGTGGCGGGTAATCCGGTGGCGGTGGAAACTGCAAACAGCCAGCACTATGCTTAGCCACGTGTCCCTTGCCCATGCCATGAATGGCTTCCAATTGTTGTTGTTGTTGCTGCTGTTGCAGCTTCTGTTGCTGCTTGAGTCGCTGCAGTTGCGTCTGCTGTTGCGTGTAATAGTTTTGATTGGCGGGCTGATGCGAATGCGAATGCTGATGTTGCTGCTGCTGCTGCTGCTGCTGATGCGGCTGCTGCTGCTGCTGGTGCTGCTGCTGCTGTTTCAGCTTGGTGTGCGTGTGTGAGTGCACGTGCAACTTGGCCAGATGATGAGCGTGTTGGTGCTGGTTGCCGCTGTTGTTGCTGCTGCTGTTGACGGCGCTGCTGCTGCTGTTGCTGCTGTTGTTGCTGCTGCTGATCAATGTTGCGGCACCAACGACGACGCTGTTGCCATTGTTGTTGTTGCTGCTGCTGCTGCTGCTGTTGTTGTGGTTGTTGCGTCTGCTGCCCAGTCCCAGGCCCTCCATAGCACATGTTGCCGCTTGCCGCTAACCTTCTGGCGGCGCTGTAATGAGCAAAGTTTAGCGACAATTAGCTAAATATTCTCAGCTGTGTGAAATGCGAGAACCACTTCCTGGAACTTTAACCAACTGGCACGCTTCAAAAACAGACACCGTGGGCCAAAATGGCTCTCTTTGTGTAAGTAAAAATAAAGGAAAAGCAAAATAGTAATTCTTATCTTAAATCAGAACTTACAAAATAAATCGATTTCACAATTTGATTTAGTTTTCACAAATTTGGGACACGTTTCAGATAAAATCGCGGCTTGCTGTTATTTATAATCTAGTCATATTTATAACAACATTTTGTTCTAGTAAGATTTTGCTAAGGAAATTTGGTATTTTTTCACACAGTCCAACGGGTAAAGAATTCAAATGCAAACGCTTTTGGATGAGAAGATTCGCTTACCGATTAGCACCCAGCACATAGAATTCAGTGTTCAGTCTACAGTCTTCAGTCTACAGTCTTCAGTCTTCAGTCTTTAGACTGTAGACTGCCAGCACCTGCCGTGTTAAGTGCCTTTGCATTACCCCAACAACATGCTGCTGGCTTAAGGAGAGATTAATTGCTGATAATTAATTGAGTCTTTGGATGCGGATGAGATGCGACGAACGCCTCTAGCCATCTATGGATACCAAACCAGTGACCGCTACTGGGCTTCAGCTTCTTCTCTACCTTTTTATGTTCGCCGATGCATAAATTGAGATCAACCAAGTTTGCAGAAAATAAAATGATTCAAAATCATAACTTTGCCCGCAAACAGCTTGGACAAACGTGTTGACATGGAAAGCTTGCAAGTCATGCAAGTTAAAATTTGTGAATCAGACGATGCCAATTCAATCTCATTTTCGTTGGCAAATACATATGTATGTATATGAAAATCTTCAAATAGTTTAATAGCTTAACTGAAACTGAACCATATTCCATGAAATGCCATGAAAATGCTGTGGAAGCTTTAATTTGTCTATTTTAATATAATTGAAATGGATTAGTTAAAGCTTATTGACACTCAAAGCTCAAACTCAAAACAAGTAGCAATGTTATTCTCTAGAAGAAGTCCGACTAGGAGATCCACTGAAGCCAGTTTTTAAGTTCATACTGAACCTGCTGATATTAATTAGTTCAATGAACAAATGCAAGTTTTTTTTCTAACAAAATCAGAGTTTCTTATCGGATCTTAATGAAATTACAGTTGATCAATAATAAATCATGATGAGTATAATAAATATGTATAAATTGACAGGCTTTGCGTCTTTCATCGCTATCGAAAATCGATATGCTATCGGCAAAATAAAATAACCTTGACCTGCGAATGGCTTACTAGAAATTAAATTCAAAATTTGAAGTCTCCAGCTATCATAGTTTCTGAGATCGGCATATCCAAGCAGACGCACGGACAGTCGGAGATTCGTCCTTCTGCAAAACTTCATTAAATCCCTTTTACCATTTTTGTGGGTTCAGTGTATAAAATGTTTTTAGCTATTTTAGTTGAGCTACTACTGATCCCCAGCTTAATTATAACATCAGTTGATATACTCGTATGACAAATAATTTTGTACTTAAATCAATTATAAGCACAGAGAATGTTAGAAGATGTTGGAATATCCTAGAACAGAATCAAAAGTCATATATCCAAATTTTTTTTCATAGTCTAAAATAAAGTCTAAAATTCCAAAATGTAAAACTGTTTCAAGATAAGTACTTCCTCTTAATTTAAGTAAGCTACGTTCTTTAATTATGAAGAACCTCATTAATTGGAGTTAAATTTTACTCTTATAAATCAAATTATTGCTAAATTAAGAACGTATCTCTTAAATCAATCATAACACGTCGTCTTATAAAACATGTTTTTGTAAGCAATTAAAATATATATATATGTATATATATAAATCGTACTTTTATTGGAGATGCCAAGTCTACTTGTATGCCATATAAAGCATACTCGCTACTTGAGTTTAAGGCAAAGTTTTACTTCGAGTGTAGACAGACGAACAGACAGCAAATAAAAATAGTCCGAAATTGTGCAAAACGTAATAAAGTTGATGATGATAAAGCCACCAAGTTATGACTCCATAGCAGGTTAAAGTCCAGAATTCGGTTGGTAATTTGAGTCGCATTCCCTGATCTCTTTCTCTTTCTCTTGCTCCATCTTCCTGCCCATCTCCATCTCTATCTGTGTGTGTGTACCTCTGCCTCTGTTCTTGTCTTTGCTTCTATGTAACTTGAGATGGGACTGAGAACAGGAATGTTTTGGGGCACTGAGACGACAATGGGACAGCTTGGCAAACCGATGGAGTGCAGTGCGCTCTGTTTGGCACAGCAGGTCACCAAATTAGCGTCTAAATTTAGCTACTCGGCCATTGCAATGCGAACAGCGGGTGTTGAAATTGAATCAAAGCAATTCCGCTTGAATTGGAATTAAAGCATCGAGCTGCTGATAATCTCAACACAACCTGGGCATTGGCTGCACTTAACGCTGCCAACATGAAAAACGGAAACCCTTAAACATTGTCAACAACAAACGCTTCTCTAAAAGGATGTGTACGAACACAAGCCAAACAGCAGCAGCTGAATGCTGTACGAACTGTGGAAACTGTGCAAACTGTGCCAACTGTGCAATCTGTGCAAACTAGCAGTCAGGAGTCGTCGGCAGCAAAAAGCACTCAAGCTGCCAACACAATCTGTGGGAGCACACTCCTTCGCCAGGACAATGTTTATGCAGCTATAATTGTGCGTGTGTCTCCTTTGCTCGATATATATATATATATGTGTGTGTGTGTGTGTGTGTGTGTGCACACTATGACACTCGTTAGTTTACGCCTTTCTCTTCTCCACTCCACTACACTAAAAAAATATACAAAATCATTTTTACTCGAAATCCATTTTTTTTTTATCAATTTCCAAAATTTTCAACTCGAAAAAGAAAAGGAAAAAAAACAGTTGCGCCCAATATTTTTTGATTTACAAATGTACAGCATACTGATTGTGTTCTTTCAGTGTAGCTGATAACCCCAAGTGCAAGTTGGTTTTTTTTTTTTGTTTTTTTTTTTTGTTTAACAAGAGGAGAAATTGCAAAAGAAAGTGAAGTGATAAACATATACTTCTACTTCTACTATGAGAAAATCAACAAACTGCTTCCTGGTAGTTTTATGTTGGTCAGAAGGGGGGGATCGGTTCGCGTTCAGAGAGTGCCCAATTAGCCTGCGGTTGTGGGTCAAGACTTTCGCTGGCCAACCGAGGCGATTCGTACTAATTACAAATACACCATTCAAAGCTGAGCGCATATGCAAATATCTGGTTAAATATTTTACAGTTTTACAGCATCAGCCACGCACTGGCTGTGCAAACAATCGCCAGCTGAATGTAAGTCGGCACAAATGTGTTAAAGTAGCAAAATGTGGCAATGTTTACATTAAAGCCCAGACAGCGAATGGCAACAACAATCACATTGTGCCGCAGAAATGCAAATAGGCAGGCGCGTGTTCAATAAGTACATGAATGGGCAAGAAGTCACGCTTGGACTGCGTTACACTTGCAAACAAATATTAACCCTAGATAATGGCACAGTAATTAATACAACTTGAAACGCAATTACCATTTTTTCATTTCTGAAATAAATTTACAAAAAAAAAATACTTTTAAGTTTAGCTTAATAAGTCGAAGTGCTGTTTTCTGCCAATTTTCAAATTGCTTACCAAATTCTGAAAAATCCATATACAATTGCCTTTTAATCCTACAGTTAAGTAAAGTTATTTATGTTTTTTTTTTTATATTTTACTAGTAAGGATTAACAATTGTTGGACTGATTGGGTTTTTCTCTGGTTTTCCCTAATCCTCGCAATAAATGTTGCACTATTTTGCATTTGATTACATTTAATGTTATATAATTTAATTTTTTTTTTTACTGTGCACTGTTTTTAGTCAAAACTAATTACTAAATAAATTAAAAATCATTTAAGAAAGTCGATTACAGATTTTCACATTAAATATTCTGAAATTGAGAAATCATTCAACTTACTACTTCCAAATTCAGATTCTGAAATGGAGATAGAGTTTTTCTGAGTGTACATATGTGCGTACAATATGTGTAAAGCCCAAAAAAAAAAAAAAACAACAACAAAAAGACAACAAAACGCATTGCAATAATTATTCGCAAAACGGGAGGAAGCAGCAACATCAGCAGCAGCAACATCAGCAGCAGCAGTAGAGAGTAAAAGAGTGTTGCATGTTCTTCTATCATATTTACAATTTATGTGTCGCCAATGCACTCAGGCCAACCCCAGTACACGTTTTGCAGCCAGCTGCCCCCACATCCAAAGCGAAGGCCCCCTATTTTCTTTGCGTGGCACGTTTGTTGAGTGCCCCACGATGCAACTGCATCGTTGCAGAAAAATGCACACGGAGTTGGAGGAAGGCGGCAAGGCGGCATCGTCTGATAGCATCATGCGAACGCGAACAAGTAATTAGAAAATATATTTAAGATGTTTTGCTGCTACTGCAACTGCAACTCCAACTCCAATTGCAAACATCGCCACCAGCGGATGATCATCATCATAATCATCGTTATTCGCACACATGTACATATAACGCTCAATGCCAAAGGCAACCCCTGAGGCTCTGCCCCTTATATTTCCAATTGTAGCATATGCAACTACCACAACCACATGGGAATTATCATTTATAGCTATGACGCAAGCGCAATCTTTGTACATTCAAAATACCCAATCGAAAATGCATATTGCTAGCTGAACTGAAAATCTCATTTGCCATATATATATATATATATGCAATACTTAATTAATTCAACTCCGATAAAGTATGCCACATTTTTATCTGGTAACTGAAATATTCTTCATTTCAGCTGGTATTCCCAATGGCATCAATAAGTCTTTAATCATTTTTCATTTTAATATCCAGCGAATTATTATATTCCTTATTTTACTTTTTATTTTTTGATTTCATTACTCTCCGTCAATTTTAATTTAAAATTAAAATTGTAAATTTATATTTTTAAAACACTTTTTTTTTCTTCATATTTTAGACTGTTTTTAGTTGACACTTAATAAATAAATGGAGGCCAGAATATTATCAGATTTGGAAAACTGAGTAGTCGACCTATTTGAATGAGCAATGTAAAAAGTATATAAATAAGACGATAGTTCCATCCTAAAGAATAAAATTCTAAATTCTGGAAGGCCTTTCCTCGCTTTTACTGTTCACATCTGCAATCAACTTTCTCATATTTTAAAAACTTTTGGTCGTGACTGATAGTTCATAATTAAACTAAAAAAAATATCTTAAGCGAAATACATAAATGCGAAAAGTATGAAAATGTAATAAAATCAAAATAAATATATATCTTATAGAACATATCTAATAATCTGAGATGAATCAATTTTAAATTCGAATCGTCAATTCATTAGTCACTTGTGGCCCAAATAATAAGCTGGGAAAGGGAAAATATCAATAAATATGAATCATTCAATAAAACTCTTAATATATCTTCTTTTTTAACTCGTTGCACACAACTCAGCAATATCAGGATGAATGTTGGCTTTCGCAAATCTTTTTGTTCTCTTTCCCTTGCAAGCAGCAAGTAGCTGATTGAGTTCCGAAATGTGTCAGTTGCAATGTGTGTGTTCCACAGCCAGCTGATAGAATTGCTTGTTAATTTACGAATTAAATGAATCGCGGAATTGTCATGTGGCAGCCGGAGAACGATAACCAGAACTCAATGGCTAATTGGCGTTGGCAAATTGCCGACAGCAGCAACAACATTTGCAACAAATGCCGCAACATTTTCAGTGTTTGCAAGTTGACTGTCTGAAGCATTATGCCACCCCTGTTTGTGAGTTGCTTTTGCTTATTGTTGGGTGCATTGACTTACTCCACTTGCAACAGTCCTTCCTTCTATCAAGACGTGTATTCCTATCAAAATTTGCCTGCAGCTACTCGACGTATGCGTGATGCATTGTCAACAAGTGCAGCATGGACAACACTGTGTGAATGTGCAACAAAAGCAGAAAATAACCGAAACAAAAACAACAACTAAAAAAATTGGCGGCATGTGCTGCTGTATGCGTTTCATAGCCTCTGTGGCACAACAAAGCTGCTTGATGAATGCATATTTTATTTGCATTACGCTCACATTTCTAAGCGGAGATAAACGCTGCGATGCCAGCTATCTTGGCGCTATCTTGGCCAGCTGCCTTCTTCTGCTGCTTCTTCTCTTTAGCACTTACCACATGAGACCACATCACCAAATGCCCATATTTCAGCTACAATTGAGCCATTTAGACTTAATATCAGCTCTCCTCCTTCTGTCACTGCTATTATTTCGTTGGAAAACACACAATTCACTCGATGTCTGCGATATACAGAGTTTGTTCTATGTGTCCAAGAAGGATGTACAGGACATAACTGATAATATCAAGAGGAAAGAAACAAGAGCTTTTATTAAGGTTAGAATAGAGAGATTGTTTCGCAGTTTCAAATTGAACTTCTAATCTAAATTTAAGATGATGTCTTCAACATTTCCTTTCGAAAATCCATGTTAGCAATTTAAGCTTTAATAGCTTGTCTTAATAAAAATGTTCGCAAATGAATTTAAGCTTACTTTACACGTCCAGCAAAAAGAATTTGGGATTAATTGGATTATAAGGTGGTAAGATTATTGCTAGCAATCAACTAATGTGCTCTCAGATACAAAATGGTTTATGGATGGCACAATTCGTAAAACAAGTTTGAAGAGAAAGAGCTAGAAACTTGGCTAATTCGAAAGAATCAGTATCTTGACTTATTAGATTGTGTAAGATCAGGATGAGTATGCAGATGTATTGGTAAAAGTGTAACGGTTTGTTAAGCTATTATTAGTATACCAATTAAGTAATAGCAGAAATAAATACGCTTACTTAGCCGCATCCGAGTCGAATATTGATTCCGTTAACTGTGTCAGTGGCCCCGAAATAGTTTCTATTTGCAGTTAGAGTCGCACGGAATTGATTATTTTAACTTTCACTCTTTAGAAATGATACTCATGCATATCATTGAGCACTTGCTTCATCATCAACAATAGCTAGACAACTTGGTCGTATTGACGTCGAGTGCCTTAAAACCTTAAACCTGTTGGACTGTTGGTCAATATTGAAAATAATAATAACAATCTTATTAATTTTACTAACACGTTTGGCACTTGATTCAGACGTTCTCTGTGCAAAATGGCAACATTTTAAATTGTATGCTTGATTCGATGAGGACACAAATTGGCAGGTCAACAGATTTGAGCTTAAGCTCTTTTTGCCAATTCCTAGTTGTACGTGTTGTTTGTTTGCAACGGGGCTGTCCACTATATCGACAATAACAACATCACAGATTGAGCATATATCGTTTTTGAGTTGCTTCCTGAGTTGACGTTGACATCAATTTAAAATCGATTCGGAGTTGAATTTGAAAAAATGCAGAAACTTTGCCACATTTCCATTTCAAATTTAGTGCTTGTGTGTCTGGATGCCACATGGAATACAACTGAGCGAAGAATGGGTAATTATTGGACGCAGTTATTGCGGTATACGACCAGGACCTGTTTGGAAGCTGAAGTTAAGGAAGATGTAAATGTAAATGTGAATATGGAGTTGCGACAAATGTGGCAGATGGAGCAGCAATCGTCCAGCGAGAATGAGGAGGTGGCCTACTACAGCCAAACCCTGCCCTGGTGCGTCCACCCGTCGGCTACCACTGCCAAGAGAATGGGGAGTGACTGTGGGCGTAGTGGCAGTGGTGTGGCACATTATTTAAAAATGTAATTTGATGACTTTTTGACTCGAATATCAAATATTGCCTACCAATTTATTAACTTGAAGCTGACATATTTTTTGTTCAATCAGCAACTTTCACTTGCCTGTTGTTGGTTTTTTGTTGGTTGTTTTAGACGATTTTATCGCTTGCTGTGTGTATTTTTGAATAGATTGAAGTTGTTGCACTGCTTGGCAACTGTTGAAGTCAATTTGGCGCTGATTGAACAACTGGCTCGTTGGTCTAGGGGTATGATTTCCGCTTAGGGTGCGGGAGGTCCCGGGTTCAAATCCCGGACGAGCCCAAGTTGATTTACATTTTTGACATTTTTTTTTACATTCCCCTCAGTTGTCTTCAGCTGCCTACTACAAACGCAATAGCCAAAATATTCGAAAAAAACACAAAATATCATATATAAATAACTAAAAAAAGAAATACAAACAAGACACACGAAAATTTGACTTATTTGCATAATGAGAATAAATGATAATATATACAAACTTGTCTATATTATTTATGTAAGAGAGAAAGAGAGAAGATATCTATAGTCGTATAATGAATAAATTCTTGATCACCATAAATAACGTTCAATGTTTTTGTTGCAATGCTCTGCCTATAAAATCAACTGTAAGCTTATCGAGGTAACATAATTAAAAATGGTTATTTCATATAAAATGTGATATTCTAGTGTGAACTTCATTGGTTGTAAGTATTTAGATTTCTTTTTTTGCATTCTATAGACCGATGGGGCTTATTTCTTATTTTGAATCTGCAAGGCGATTAAAATCAGTAATAAACTGCATATCTAAACACCGTATAACAACATATAATACCAACTTTATATTGATCGATCGAATATAATTATGAGCGCTAGAAAATCGAGAATGTATTTGAACAAACGAACTTAAGATTATTAGACCTGTGCAAAGAATATTTCCTAGTTGAACATTAAATATGTTTTCAGACTCCGATGCCGATATTGATAGTAATATATTTCGTATTTTTTTGTATACCCGGAAATTAACTACGTGCTGTGTTCAAAGTAAAATATTAAAGCTTTCAGAAATTTTAACTATACAGCTATTACACGATTAAAACTATACCCACAATTTAATATAAGTAAAAGTAACAGTATTATGAAATTATTTATAAATAAAGATTGATTTAAAAACAAAAATAATACTTTTAATCATGGGCTGTACTGAAGAGAAGAGGACATTAGTCGTGCTGAGTCAATCACGCAAAATGATGCAGCATCGTGGCACCTGCAGCAGGACAATATGGTCACGAGGGTTGTCTTAATTGTAATCCGTCTGATGACCTCTTGGCCTTTGACCGTACATAACACTTGCAAAGCAAATTATGCAAAATATGCGAAACAAATTGCCGGCGCAGCACTGCGCTGCCACTTGATAGAGTATGTCGGCAAAGGGTGTGCAGTGGTGTGGCGGCTTGGAGGAGTCGCAGCCATGTTTCGTAATTACTTAAAATGCAAAACTACACCCTCAAACTTCCGCATGCTTGCGTATACAATATAAATGTGTGTGCTTTCTATTGTTTTGGCATGCTTGCAGCAGCAGCAGTGACAGAAGCAGTGGCAGCAACAAAAACCATAATAACAACAACATTGGTGGCAACACAGCAGGCAGTCAACGTTGATGTTGCTTCCTTGACGGCTTTGAAGGCTGTGGAGCTGAAACTTGGGCGTGGGTCACCTGCTGCCACATCGTCAACATCATCATTGCCATCTTCTTTATTTTGTGCACTTAAGCGCCTTTTACTTCGTGCATAATTTCTTAGCCCTGCACTCAGAAAAACGAGATGCGTTGGATTTTCTTGCGGTTTTACTAAAAATAATTACTTAAGCAGATAGATTTGCTGAAACATCGCTTCACATTTTGTATTTTTCTGCCACCAAGTAATCTCATTCGATTTACAAAAGGGAAATATTAAAAATAAGAAACGTAAATTTGATTTTCTAAATACATTTTTCTGAGTGTAAGCAGTGTGGCTGTGACACAACTGGGGGCAGCTTGGTAGCTCGGGAGCAATGTACTGCGATTTAACTGGTTGCTGCATCTGTCAGCTGAATTCAACTAATTTTCACGGTCGATTTTGGTATATTGTCGACGAAATCGAATGGTCATTCGATACAAAATGTTGCATAGACAAATTGACAAATTGCAAGTAGGCCACGCCCTCCGCACGTGGCATGCAGCGCAGGCTAGCTGCCTTTGTGTACCCTTTTGTGATGCTGCTCAACTCTCCAACTCTGTATTTACACAGCTTCCCATCAGCATTTCACCCTCAGCTTTCTCGTTTGTCGTGTGTCGTTGGTTGCTTGTCTATCTGCCTGTTTCTGTGTTCCATTAAGAGTAGCTCTTGGGCATGAATGTCATCATCAGGACAAGTGTTGCAGCGCGCTCACATGGGACAAGCAACAGCAACAGCAACAACAACAACAACACCAGCAGTTGCTGGGGTGAAAGTAAAAATTACACTTGCAACAGCAACTGCAGCAGGGCAACGAAATTTTTGTAAAACCGTCAAAGGCAAAAAAAAAAGTTGACGTTTGTGATCCTGCAGCTAAAAATTGAGCTGGCACTGGAGCTGAAGCTGCTCCTGCTACTGCTACTGCTACTGCTGGTGCTACTGCTACTGCTGCTGCTGCTGCTGTTGCTGCTATGACTGATTCTGGGGTTGTCCCAGCGCTCGAGTTCGTTAAACCTTCAAGCATCGAAGCTTTCATTTCTTGAAAAAACCCCCAACAACAACAAACTACAACATACCAGTGGGGCGCGAATCTCAGCTGCAGCAACTGCCACAGCAACAGCAACGGCAACAGCAACGGCAACATCAGAACGTCAGACGAGCAGGTCGGAGCAAGTCGCGATACTCATATCGCAGATACTTTGATGCCAAGTGCTGGTTGGGGGCATTCAGACCGGGAGCACACTCCAAAAACTTAGCTGAGTGCGCCCTATCAAAAGTCGATGGTGACTGTTGGCAGACTTGGGGTTCGTGCGGAGGAGTCAAGTATATTGCGTTAAATTTTAATTAAACAAGCCACACGCACTTTTTCCACACTGCTGCAATCGTATGAAGACTTGTTCCTTTGTTATTATTGTTGTTTAATGCGGCTCGCTAAGTGCTCATAGCTCTGTGATTTTCAGCTTCAAGTGAGCGGAAATGTATTAACATTCTTATTATTATTATTATTATTATTAATATTCTTATTTGTATTAAACCACAAAATCTTTGTGGTTCAGTTATCCGTTATATTTAAATTTATCATTTCAAAATTGTGTATTTGTTGTCTACATAAATAATAATCATTTTTCAGTTTTAATCGTATAAAATATGTTGAAAAAAAATGACAAAATCTCTATATTTTAGTTCGAGTTAAATATTTTTATTCAATTACACATGTATTGCAGATACAAATATATAACTTCTTTTTAAATTGATGCCAAGAATTCAATTAAAATGAGTATTTAATTGAAAGAACAACTTCGATACTTAATGTTCAGTGTTGACCTCGATTTAATTAAAATTCTCATTTGAACTTTCAGATGAGTATCAAAATTAACTAAGTCAGCTAATGTTAGTTAGTTTTAGTTATTTAGTTTTTTCTTTTAATTCTATTATTGGTTGTTTGACGGATTTTTGGTGGAATAAATTGGCATCTGTACTGGGTAAATGTAGTCCTGTCTACTTTCTCTTCATTCCAAGCCAATCCCCGAATGCGACAGAATGATAGTTTCCAAATGCATCCAGGGCCATCACATCAACATAATAATCAAAACAGTTTTTCTTTAAAAATTTCTTTTTTTGAATATATTTCCATTGCTCTTCGTTCTTGCGGCCCATGGGATCCGACTGCTTCTCGTATAGATCGTCAATAATGGGCTGCAGGTCATCCGCCAGCGAAACATTCTTCTTCAACATTACATCCCGCAGTCGATTCTTCTGAAGAGTGGTAAGTAAATACGTTGGCGAAACATCCATACTGTACACCATTCTGCCCAGGCACTGGCAAAGATTCTGTCTCTCTATCATAAAGCAGTAGCTGTGCAGGCCAACATGCTGTTGGTTGCTTTGTAGTGGTGCAACGCGCTCGCAGCTCAACGGCACCACCTGAATTTGACCGATTTTGATTCTGTTAATATTATTGGGAGTGGGATTAGAATTTCCGACTCCTGTCGGTGCACGTGTTACCACCTGTCTGGCACGTTGGTCGAGCCCCTCACGCGGCTGGTTGAAGGACAATCAGAAAGCTAAATGGATGACGACTGCGAAAATCAGAGGCGACTGCTTACCTGGCTCGGCAGCTTTGAGCTGAGGTTTGCTGCCAAGTAATGGGTCATGTTTGGTGCCATAAATTCTGCAACATATTCGTTGCGATTTAAGTTGCATTGGCCACTGTTCGGCTTATTAGTTTGTTGTGCTTGAGAAAGAGTTTGAGTGTATGCCCCATTGTAGCCAGTTGAATCGTTCCTCTCTACTTTCTGCATATTCTAATCTTTCCAGTTAATAGTCTTGGCGGTCTCGTCGTTGCAGCAGTTGCCAAAAATTCTTAAGCTTTTCTTACGATTTAGAGGTGCACGTAAAATTGTTGAAATTTATTTAATGTAGTCAATGTTATTTGGCTCACAGTTGATATTCCAAAGAAAACCAAATGCCTACTAAGTTCGTATATGCCAAAAACATATGAATATCATTTTGTACGCTTACTTGGTTCAGTTCAGTTTGAATTGAGTTTAAACACATTCACTTTATGAACAATAAACTAGCAACAATTCGCATCTATTTTGGAATGAAATTTGAATAATTTCCCAATAAGCTGCTATTGATACACGGACCATTCACACAGCTGATATTGCAAAATAAATTATATTGTAGACTGAATATTGTAAAAATCGATTTACTGTTTAAACGCTCCGATTAACGTTAGTTGAATGGAAGCTGATTGACTACTGAAGTAAATCAATGTCTTCCTTTCACACGCGCATAGCAATCAGTGTACAGAAAACTATCTCTGGGATATATTAAGTTAATTACACAAAGTTTGCAGACAAGTCGTCTTAGATTTTCCCGTCAAAAAAACATTAAGTCGTATTTTCAAATTCTATTCAATCATGTACGAAAGAACTAATAAGATATGTATATAATGCAGCAGGAGTCGATAAATTGTATATCGCATGCCTCGCATATCCAATTTATCGGCAATCAATTAAATTTGGAAAATGTATAAAATGACTCATACATAAAAAAAAATATATATAAATAATAATAATAAAAAAAAAACAGGAAAACTATCATAAAAATCATTTTTTCATATATACAGCTATAATTGTGCTGATGATGATATACTGATGTATTAACATGAGCGCGGGCAAGGACAAGGCGACGGCGAGGCAGCTGGAGGGGCGTCGGGTACCAGGTTGGCAACTACCTGTTTGGCCAGGCGTTGCACTAATTGATTCTGCCGCTTAACTTTACAAGGCGTAATTGTTATTGAAATGCAAGCGAACCAGGCATCAAAATAACTGCAGAAAAACGATGTGCGATCCAGCTGGCAAAATTGGACGCTGTCGCGGTTGGCCTGACCTCGATGTGTCCATGTGCTCATGACCGTTGTCCGTTCTCCGCTGGGTGCGATGGTAATCGGCTTATGGCCACTGTCACTGGTCGTTGGTCCCTGGTCACTGGTCACTGGTCAGTGGTCAGTGGTCAGTTAGTGGTCGTTAGTTCAGTCGGGTTGCCTGGCTTGCTGGCAGTCAGTTCGCTGTTCTGTTTTGATGTTCGGTGCATGTCGCAGCATTTGTAAATGATATGCGCCGCTTGGCCAAGTGACAGCGCTAATGGGCAGTGACTAAGGCTGCATCTGTCTCTCAGTCGGCTGACGAGTTGCCCGGCAGCATTGCTCGCTCAATCAGCAGCGCTCAATAAACTATGAAGCTACTTGGCATTGTTTGAATACCGCTGTTGCTGCTGCTGTTGATGCTGCTGCTGTTGATGCTGCTGCTGCAGCCGCCGCTGTTGCTGTTGTTGTTGTTGTTGTTGTTGATGCTGCACTCGATCCACCAATCCAGCCACTAAGTGGCCAAAGTGTGTCGTCGTCGTCATCCGCGCACGTCCCAAGAAGTTGTTTGTCGGTTGATTGCTGTTATGTGCTGGTATGCAGCGCTTAACACGCCAAGTCAATTAAATGTTGCTTCCGCAACTTGGCCAAGGAAAGTGTAGCAGCCGAAGTCGAACCCGAACTCGAGCTTGGACGAGAGTAGCAACAATAAACGTTGTTTGCAGCTCATGTTTGATGTATCACATAGTCGAAAGCTGGCTGAGGGGACACGCGGTCCTCTGGACGCACTCGGTTAAGTGTCGATGAAGTGTTTATGGCATAAACAGCAAAAGCAACAGCAGCAACAGCAGCAACAACAGCAGCAACAACAACAGCAGCAACAACAACAGCAACAACAACAGCAACAACAATTGTAACCACAGCGTTTCAAGAGCCTGTCTTGGACTTGCTACATGCCATTATACACTCAGAAAAAAAAGTAATTATAAAATGGAATTAAAGAAAATTAAATTTTTGGTAGTTTTTTTTTTTTTTAATTGAATTTCTAAATTTTATTTTCAGAAAATAAATCAAATACTTTTTCACAAAAATTACAGACTGCTTTGGCCTTAAGAGTAAGGTTCACTGTCAACTGCCTAGGATACAGATTATTTTGCTGAGCGTAGGTGCTATCATGTACTAAAAACCTTATGGCAAGCCATTGTTGCAGTTCTTGTTGCTGCTGCCATCGACATACTAGTGTGGCATGCGTGCTATGGATCCCTGGCTGCAATGTGGATCTGCGAAAACATGTTTAGGGCTTTTTACACTTAACACCAGGCCACAGATGAGCCGCCCCCACTGCCTCACCGCCAACAACCCGTACACTAACTCCCCCCCCCCCCCCCCCTATCCTCCTCCACCAAAGCGTTGCGCTTCGTGTGGGTTATCGTTGGTCAAGTCAGTAGCACAGGCGACACAAGCGAAGTTGTTGTTGTGCCTGGTGAAAGTGAGTCGTAATCTCGCACATATTTTTTGTTTTATTTTATTTTAGCTGGCCAACTAACTTACTGCCGGCCGGGCATCAGCAAAGCAGCAGTTGGATATGGACTAAGTGGCAATGGTAAGTTGTTGTTGTTGTTGCCGTAAGTAAGTTGCTTCAGTCGATCACTCTATCTATCTATCCAATGGAATGCCTAATTTGGCAATATATTTATTACTTGTGCCTTTCAATTATTTGCCTCTTAACAACTCTAAGCACATCAACCAGCACTCAAAGATAAGCTGCTTGCTTGCTGCATTGTGGCATATCTTTATGGTTACTCTAATCGGAGATTTTTTTTTTTTTTTTGCAATGTATAACCGACAATTATTGATTTTGATATTGAAGATCAATAGATTGCCAGTTGTTTGTCGGCCACACGCATTTCACACAATTTTTCCTTTCAAACTTGAAAGTTGAATATTAAAATATTTCTCATAAAATTGGTAATAACAATTTGCGGACACGTTTTATTGATTGAACCTGTATTTCGCAGTGCTTCAGAGCTATAGTTATTCAATGACAACCTGGCTGGCGCACCACCCACAAATAAGACTTAACTTTAGATACGTTTTCCAACAAAAAAATGGCGCAAGAAATATAAATCCTGATTTGTGGCAAGACAAAAGTCGAAGATGTAAGATAACTGTTTTCTTGCAACATGAATTCTTAGCGTATATAAATATAGTTATTTGCAGTTTGTCACTGCTTTTCTTACAACACATAAACTCGATTGCCTCCATCAGCAGCAGAAGCAGCAGAAGCAGCAATCACGTTCCAATTGGAAATGCCTGAAAATGATGCGAGAATCGGGAGCAAGTTGTATAGCGTCATCGCGCAAGGCAGTTGTTGGATGCAGTGTCAAAGTCATGGCCAGAAGCAATCATTAACCATAAAGTTGCCAGTGTGGAGATTGGCGCAGTCTTCTGCTGACGCAAGACGCAGCTACTGGTTTGCAATTTGTGTGCAACGTCACATCTGCGAAGTGTTCATTAAATCCTTAAAGGCGGCGCTGAAATTATGGTAATTGTACTGAAAATGCACATACTCCGAGTAGATCGCAATTGACAATGACAAATTGTTGGGTTTATGGCATGGTGGCCAACAT
Source organism: Drosophila grimshawi (assembly GCF_018153295.1). Taxonomy (NCBI): domain Eukaryota; kingdom Metazoa; phylum Arthropoda; class Insecta; order Diptera; family Drosophilidae; genus Drosophila; species Drosophila grimshawi. Next base: position 18,715,863 of record NW_025063692.1, on the reverse strand, counting down.
GTTGTTGGCCCCCTAACTGGCCAACAGCCAGCCAAAATTGCAAAAAACTTAACAACCACTGCGGCAAGGTGAATATGAACTAAAAAGAAAAGGCGCCCCAAAATCACCAACATTGCTTTCCCACATGGCAATTGAACTAAGCGCTTATTTATTTAGCTGGCTAGTCTCGCTTTGCTCATTGTTGTTGGTTGCTATGTTGCCACATTGTTGTTGTAGTTGTTGTAGTTGTTGTAGCTGTTACCCAAGCCGGTCACATAAATTAGCAGACGCTAAGCGAGTCAATTTCACTGCACATTATGGCCCAAATTATCAATGCCCATAAAGTATTTCCTCTTTGGCCGCAAGCAAAAAGGAAAAACAAAAACAGCGAAAACCCAACAAAAATGGAATATATACAAATGGTCGACTCGCAAAAACCTGTTAAAAAGAGTCTGTAAGACTTCTCATACTTTATGCACATTCACCGAATTTGATAATTAAACATTGAAATGCGGTCTGTGATCAGATATTGGATAGATTCATAAGCACATTCACAATAATCAAGTGATTAAGGCATTTTAGAAATTATGATTGATTTACAGGGTATAACCGGGTGCAGAACAACTGGAAAGACACACAAAATGCGTTCATCACGTTTCTGGCCGTTTAGTACGAAATAAATTGAAAGCCTGTTTCTGGCTAAGACGACTGGCTGCAAGGGCCGAGATGAGCACAAATGCTAAAATAATAAAGTACGAGCTGTGCCGGTGTAGCCACAGACGCCCACAAAATGCTAACAAGTAACGAGAGTAACTCCAATACACACACACACACACACAACACACACAACACACACACACACACACACACACACACACACACACACAAACACAACACACACACACATCAAATTAAACGCATCCCAAGCATTCGGATCTGGACTTGCCAGTTGAAGTTAGAGCTGGAGTGGGGAGACTTCAGCTGCATGTTGTCATGCTGCAGTTGCATTGTGGCTCTGGCTAAATAAAATCCGTTATAAATAAATGCACGTATTGCCATTACATTTCATTGTCTGGCAGCAAACACCCGCTCTCTGCCCACCCTCCTTGCCTGGCATCGCTTACACAAACGCCAGCGGTCACAACAACGAATCCAAGACTGAAACTGAGTTTGAGTTTGAGACTGGAACTACACCGAACAAAAAACAATAAAACAATATTGAAAAATATATATAAAATATATATAAAATACGTATAATAACCAAATATATCGAAGTATGGCAAATAAAACACACACTTCGCATGGATCCAGCGAAAGACATATTTGAAGTACAGAATTAATTACAAAACACCAAACAATAAACAAATTTTGCTTTTTATTTCTTTGATGTTAGACAAATGCCACATTGAGTATCACATCTTAGCAGTATTTCTTTTTTCCAGTGTAAGAGTTGCTGTTGGTCGGAGTTGGAGTTTGGGCATCCTGCTGCCTAAATGGCGTTAAATATGGCGTTGATGATCATTATCAGTGGAACGACTCTGACTGCGACGCGACGCTGATCGCGTCCAGCATGTCCACATAGATGGTACGTCGACGTCGTCGTCCACGACTACGTATGTAATCCAATATCCCCATCACGTCGTCATCGTCATCTTCGTTGCGAGGTGTTAAATTTGCCAGGCGCTAATGAAGTCGCCCCAACGTTCACAATTCAAATCGCAACAAACGAAAGCTTGGTATACGAAAAAAATTAAACAACTTTTGTTGCTTTTGTTGTTTGTTGTTGTTTTTGTTGTTTGTTGTTGTTGTTGTTGTTGCGGTTAGCAGATATCATCCTCTTGTACTCGTCACGAATTAATATTTGCAATGCAGCTAAGCCGCCTCTACCCACTTCGTCAACCAATCGCCTTCACCATACCCTGTCGCAATCCTCGCGTACATCTCTCGCTCTGGGTCTAATGAATGCCTCCAACGCCTCCTCGATATTGCCGGCTGCTTCATTCGCTCCGATATTGGGCAACGCCTACCCGAGAGTCATTTATAATTTTACGCGAATTGCCACAGCCCCCATCTTCAGTCAAATGTTGTACGGTCGTCGTAGTAGTTGCATCCTCTCTCTAACTGCCTCGTCTTCGATGTATTTCCCAGTTGCCTCTGCCCAAGTTCACGATCGTGCTGCACGTTTTGCGGCATTATTTACGGGCACACACAGCCTTAGCCGTTGCCTCCATCTCCTTAAGCCCCATCACCAACACTCCCTTCTCTGAGCTGCCTGCTTCCGTCTCGAAAAGGCAGCTAGTTCTTGTGCCCACTAACAAGTTACCGATTGGTTACTGCCTGCCGCATGCCGCATGCCGCATGCTGTATGCTGCATGCTGTATGCTGTATGCTGCTGCATGCCCCACCCCCTTCCCCGCCTCATTCGGCATTCTTGTTGTTTTTGCACATTAACTCCTTTGCCAATAATCATAATAATTTACGACCACCCAACAGCGGTTGGGGGCACAGCAACGCTTCGATGTGGAAGCTGACATCATTTTGTAAGCATTTTGTATTGCTCTATAAAACAGTTGTTGCTCGTCTTGCTGTTGCTGTTGCTGTTGTTGTTATTCCCACCACAAGTTGAGTTCGGTTGGCCGTGCATGAGTGGATTACACTAAAAAGAACAACAACTATTGAAACCATTGAGAATTCCCAAAAACTAAAATCAAACTCAGCAACTTCAGATGCGAGTCCTAGTTTGGGGCAAGCCGTCTAGACGTGTAGCCCATTGAGAGTTTGGCCGGCCACAAACTTTCGGCACTTTCTGATTGATTTATAACTTTATAATGCACACCTCTTGGATACACTGTACCACGAACAAGAGGGGATATATTGTGAGAAAATATCACCTTAATTCTATCAAGTTGTGCAAAATGCAAATATTTCTTACCAGACTAAGGTGAAAATACATTAAGATCAGGCTTTATTGATTCAGTATGACTTTTTAGGACATGAAGTACTCTAATTAAGCTTATTTTCCTTTTTGTATATTTGCTGACAGACTGCGTAAATATTTGTTCACTATCGATTTTAGGACAACTTTCTAAAATTCACGGCCTAAAATTCTTGGTTATTTTCAGAAAAAAAATATAAATAAATATATTAAAAACAGGATTGTTTTCAACCGTTAATCTTACTGTGTTGGTTGTCAGAGTTTAAATTCTCATTCAACTTCCTTAAATATGTTTATGTGAAATTAATTGAAGTGCATTTTCTTATCTTATTCATTTTATAGTGAGCAGTGCAATAAATTACATGAATACCTTAACAATATAAGGTATCTGCGAGTCATGCACTCTCGATTATCACCTTCTCAGAGGCTTCTCAGCTGCAGCTCTCTTGTTATCGTTCATTGACCTATTGATATTATTTAAACATGACCGCTTTTTGTTCGCTTTTGTTCGAGTCCCAAACATGGCTTTTCTTTTTGCGGCACATTTGTTTAATTGCGTATAATTAATGAAATTATGGAACCCTTCGGCACGCTCAATTGCCAGTTAGTTGTTTATTGTTTTACAATTGTTTGTTGTATTTATATGTGTGTGCGCCGCAGCTTTGAATGTGAATGACTATTAAATACCCATTAAAAATTATCTCTTTTCTCTACTGTAAGCAATTTATCGCTAAACTTAAATTGATTTTTAGATTTTATAACATACTAAAATCAACGAGATTATGTATTTTCTAAAGACTTGAGCTTAAGTTAAGCACAATTCATGCCCTTTCTACTTATTCGCCTGGGTATTACCATAAAACCGCAAAATTAATTTCGATTTGCAATTGTCTGCGGTTTAAACTTATCTGAGCACCCGACAGTCCCCGCAGGGACTAAGAGTGGAAAAAAACACGGCAGCAAGGTGAATTTGATTTTGCTACAAATTGTGGTTGATTCTGGCGCCGTAATTAATACAATTATATTGGATGACGGCCAGCACAACTTCATTCAATTTACTTACGTGTCACTAAAGTTTGTGGTCAGAGATGTGCATGGATGCCAAGCTAAGATCAAACAACAGCCCATCCTCTAAAAACTAAGTACTTTCGAAATACATTTTTTCTTTTCAATTTGGTAACTTTTCAAATTGATAACTAGCTAATTATTTATGTTCTTAGCATCTTAAAAAGTTCATTACTTTATACTTCAAAATATTATATTTTCTTGAGATTTCCAAATCTATATCTGGAGTAATTTCAGAAGTTCAGTTCTTAATATAGGAGCTAAATATCTGCCTTGACGTAATCCAGTTCATGATTAATGAAATATCTGTGCATGTAATTAGAATGCAACTGTTTAAAAGTGAACTTATTTATATCATACTGAATTTATTTATATAAAGGCGATTGCTTTACTCGTTGTCTTTTTTCTGAGTGTATATTTGCAAATGGCCTTTAAGCAATAATATAATTGCTGGGAGCCTATGGGTGATTGAAAAGTCTTTTAACTAACTTCTTTTTGTTTTTTTTTTGTTGTTGTTTGTTCTTTTTTTTTTGTAAGAAAGCATCTTGGTTTCATAGGCGCAAATGGGCGTGGTGTCTGATCCGTTCACAAAACACCGCTTGGGCGGGCAATGCAGTCGCGATTCGGTCCGCAACAGAATTAATTTCAAATGCAACATTTTGGGGCAGTCATTGAACTGTCAAAGGAAGCAAAAGCCGCCAGCTTTTTTTCTTTTTTGCCAGAAAGAGTTAAGAGCAAGTTTAAACAGACAACGGCAGACCAGAAAGAATTACAAACGAATTGAGTGTGTGTGGAAACATATCAGACTTACTACAACGAATTTTATATAATAAAGTTTTTGATTCGGAGAGAACATCATTTAAATAAGCAAGAAACAAACAAAGCCCAATAGACTAGCATAGATATACCAGAAGGAAAAGTTAAATGCGGTTTGCAGCAGATTCATTTGTGCACTTCATGACATATTTACACAGATTTTATCCTAATCGAAATATTGCATATATATTTATATATAATATATTTTATATATACATTTTGCTCGAGTTACTTGTTTTTAGGTTAGTTAGCTTGACTAGTATTGAATATTTACGGGAAATAAAAAATATTTAACAAACAAAATAAATTGCAAAATATTTTGTTGAATCACTCCTGTTGATTAATAAATGAATATTGATTGATTGTAGAAAGGATCAGAGAGCTAATATTTGTGAACAAAACAGTTGTGAAATTTTGGTGCAAATTCAAATAAATTCTTTTTTTTTCATCAAGGAAGTAGCAACAGTGGATGACGCCCACCTGTGATAATAAAGTGGCAACATACCTTACAAACTATGTTTCAGTCTGTGTGTTCGTATGTACATATGATGTATGGGAGTGTATTTTCACACACACACACACACACACACAACATGTATTTACACAAAAACTTTACTAGGCAAAGTGAAAAGTGGGGATAAGGACAGCAACAATGCTGCACAAAGCCAGATAAAAGAACAACAACAACGACGACAACAACACAAAGAGCCAAAACAAATAGGGGACATAAAAAAGAAGCGAGGAAACGATTACATAAATTCATTAAGTTCCGAAATGTTTGAAAAATGGAAGCCAGGAAAGCACCAGCCACAAACAACGGTCCAGCAGACAGGAAGGAGGAAGGATGCTGACATGGAAGCGGCAGGACATCTAGAGTGGCTAGAGGCGGACAGAGCCTAGAGACGACTCTCTCTCTCTCTCTATATATATATAGTCTGACCAAACGTTTGCCATATGCCAGATGTCAGTTGTCAGCGCAGGACGAGGATGAACGGCAACAACAACAACAACAGCAACAACAACAGCAACAACAACAGCAACAACAAAAGCAACAACAACAGCAACAACAACAGCAACAACAGCAATAGCATTGACTGCAATAAGCAAAATGCAAAAACAAACATACAAAAAAGAAGACTGCGTTTTTATTCTTACTACGAAGGTTGATCAAACACACACATTGGACATGCAACATGCATCATGGATTTCTCTCCATGTGTTAGTCTCTGTGTGTGTGTGTGTGTGTATGTGTGTGGGCTTGTGTGTATTTGCGCAAATCTGCGTACGTGGCGGCATTCGAGCAGAAGATTGCTTGGCCAGTCATCGTCATTCAGAAGGCACAATGGCCAGCCTGAGATTGAGGCTGTTGGCTGCTGCTGCGACTGCGACTGCTGCTGCTGCGGCTGCTGCTGCTGCTGCTGTTGATGGCTGACGATAATGTTGCATGACAATGCCAGGCTAGGCCTATTGCAGCAGCGGCAGCAGCACCAGCACCAGCACCAGCACCAGCACCAGCAGGAACAGCAGCAACAGTAACAATAACACACTGTGAATGACAGACGGAGAAGTTCACAAGTTCAAACGCGAACTCAACGGTTTGGACGTGGGCCAAATTGCTATATGCCATGCCCACAACCCGCTCTAACTTCATATCCAATATAAACTCCAGCTACAGCTACAGCTACAGCTACAGCTATGGCATCAGTTCCATTCGCCTTCGTTCCAAATGTTGCGTATAAAATGCGCATAAATAAAATGCTTGGTAACTTGGCGAGCAGGCAATGAAGCGCACAAATGCACAACGGACGTGGCAAAAAAAAAAAAAAGAAGCCAACAGCATTGAAAACGAGCCAAAGCTAAACGGTAGTTTTTCAATATAAAAAAAATAAATAAAAATAAATAACTTCACCTTGTTGCATTCGTCCAAACCCAGCCGCGCCAAGTCCAAGCAAACCAAATCCAACCCAACCCAACCCAACCCAACCCCTCGCCAATGGAGCAAGCAACCATCCCTTTTCAGGATTGCGTTGCCACGCTGCTGTGTGCATCGCTGGCGTTGCCGCTGCGCATGCGTGCCAGAGCTTAAATGCCTTTGGCATACGTCAAGTGCCAGCGTCAAGCGTCGCATCGAGCGTCTGCATCTCTGTCTGTCTGTCTCTGTCTATGTCTGTCTGTCTCTGTCTGTTTGTCTCTGTCTCTGTCTGCCTGTCTGCCTCTGTCTGTTCATCTGTCCATCTACCGGTGTGCTGGAATGACGTTTAGTGATAGCCGAGCAGAGAGCATCACAGCTATGTCATCAGACCTGCAACGATGGTCAGCCAGTTCTTTTTAGTTTTTAGTTAATTATTTATTAATGACCAGCAATTCGATAAACCATTTTATTTACATTATTATTTACTATTGCTTTGCTCAGCTCATCGCTTTTAACTTCAAAACGGTTAAATACAAAAATGGTGTGTGGTTTTTATGTAATTCATAGAATCAAGATGCAATTAAGTTCAATGCTCTTTATAAATAATTATTTTAATCAATAGAAAAGTTAATGCGAATCCCTCTAAGATATATATATTTGACAGATTTGCTGCAGAATTACATACAAATTTTACCAATCATAATTGCATAGACGATCTATATATGTCTTTATATACCATTAAAACTACAAAATTTAGTTTTTAATATAAATTCTAGTAAAGTAGTTCCCTTCTTGAAAAGTTTATACATAAAATACATGGACAAACAAATAACATTCTTTATTATATTAATGGAATATCAATATGCAAGATTCTAAATTTGTACACTAGTTCCACTGGAGATATAAATCTCCTAATGAGCAAAATGATCAACTAATCTAGACCTCTTATTCTTTTTTTTTTTTATTTAATTCGCTCCATCAAAACAAAAAGAAAATAAAAATAAAAATAAAAAAAAATGTTCTGCTGCGAAAATGATATCGTGTTTTGAACTGCAATATACATATATATGTACATATGTATATATGTACATATGTATGTATAAGCATTCAACTAAATGGCATGTATCTTGAAATTCGTTTCGGCGGCGCGACGTTCGTTGCAACTGTCACCCGATGCGGCCGTTGCACGCATTCCTGCAACTCTTAACTGAAACTTGGAGACAGGCATCTTCTTCACTCCAGTCGTTTGGATGTCCGTTTGTTTGTTATTCGGTTTTTGTGCAGTTTCAATTAGAAATGCATGATCTTTGATTCGTATGTGTTTATTTGGACTACATTAGACGATCCGCGTCAGAGCGAACTTGCAACGTCTCAAACTTGCAACGGATTGTGCAGCCAGCTACCAGTTGTCATTAATATTCTACTAATGTTGATACACTAAATATATGGATATATTATCCAAATAAATGTAATCTAAATGTAATTGTTGACTGGAAAAATTGCAGCAAACAAACTCCCATATTATTTTTTGCCTTTGAGTATAAGCTCGATAAGAATGTTGAGAATATAACTTTGAGTATCATTTAAAATGTAATTTATCTCGATTTGTTGCGTGTGGTAACTTTTCTTCTTATTTTTTTTACCGCACATCATTTTTGACTGGGATGTCTTTGCACTTTCCAGCATTGTGCAATTGTCTTAAATGACATTGCATGCTGAAATGGCATTAATTAGCACACTCTAATGGCAACAGCGGGGGCAGCCACGCTATCAACGCTTGTCTCATTATCATTACTAAAATTAATGTTATCGTCGTCATCTTCATCATCATCATGATTGTTGTGTGGGACAGTCGCGACGACTTTTTGCATTTCAAATGAAGTGATTGCTAATGATAATTGTGTCAGCGATGCGACATAATCGACGCAATATGATGTTGATAATTTCATTAATTAAAACGCGCACATCAATTGACACAAGCATCAGCAACAACAACAACAGCAACAACAACAACAGCAACAACAACAATCTGTGTTCAAGTGTTGGAAATTGAGCGAGGAATTTAAGTTCCATGGAGTCAGATGCGACTTGCACGATGTCGACTTGAATTAAGTAACTAACTCAATTGGCTGCTGCTGCTGCTGCTCTGATGCTGCTCTGATGCTGCTCTGATGCTGCTCTGATGCTAGTCTGATGCTGATGCTGATGATGAGGCTGAGGCTGTGGCTGATGGTGATGCTGTCAATAAGCCGACTGCCAACAATAAAGCGCCATTAAAATGCTGATGAAGTGGAAATGCAATCTGCCAGCCGCGCCTTTGCCTCCTTTGAAAATATGTCGGGAAGTTTTATGGCGGAAATACGAGTAGTTGATTAATTTTGCAGCCCCAGCTCCAGCCCCAGCCTCAACGAAAACTCTTAAAAGTTATTAGCGTGGATGGCAATGCTAGAATTAGATTGCCAGACGGTGCCACTAAAGTGCCAGCAACAACAACAATATGAATGTTGTTATATAGTTTGGCGTTAGCAGAATTTGCAAATTGCCTGCAATATTGCAATGCTGTTGGCCCATTTAATGGGCTCTTTACCTAACTACAAATTGATAATATCGATAGCAGACATGACATAATCAGCAGCTCCGTAAAATGGTGTGGGTCTCAGTCGGTATGCATATCTGTGAAGAGAACTCAAATTGAAATGACAATGCGAATAGAAAATGCTGCATTTGTGATGCGATTAAAAGCAAAAGTCATGAAAGGAGCAATAGCAAGCTGTATGGCAAGTATGGAGGGCCGCGTTAAGTTGGCGATAAAAAGTCATTGAAGTCCACTCTTGTGAAAAAGTCAATGAAACTACGGCCAGAGAGCGACAACTTTTATTGCCCACAACCCACATTGGCCCACAGCATGACTGCTGCAGAAACGAGCCCATTTTAGAGAGAAAGGTGAATTCTTTCTTTCTTTGGTTCCAGGTTATCCGCACGAGGGAAGTGTAACAAATAAACTTTTGTTGCACGCAAAAGTGGCACACAGAATAGTTACAAGCTTCGCTGAACAACAACTAACTGCATTCAAGCCAAAGGGCATCCCTCGATTCCAAAGTTCGCGAAAACAATTATGCTTCGCTGCGAGGGGGATAATCTAAGCAGAAATAAATATTTGAATGGGCCGAATGACCCTCAACAAACGAACCAGAAGTTCAACTGTTCCCCTAAACAAGCTTTAATACGTTCAATCTGATGACAGAATCATGGGCCGACCTTTAAGGAAGCTACTAGGTTTAACTTCTTTTTTTTTTAAATATATATATATTGACCTTGAAAAGAGTTTTTTGGTTTCTAATTATAAAGTGCTTGTAGAATTTTCAAGTCGTGCTAGTGAAATCGGGTGACATTTTCTTATTGTACTTTTATAAAACTCTAGAAAAGTATACCATCTTTTTTCTTCTACTTTTTTTATTATACTTAAAATATTAGAATATTATTTTAAGAATATTTTCGGTAATATTAAGTACGCCCAAGATATTGTACCGTTGTAGATGGGAGTTAATCAACTGCTAAATTTCAGTATAGAGCTTAAAATATTAAATAATAATAATATTATTATTATTTTTCTTTTTAGCAAGTATTATTTATATGTATCCACAGGGTGACATGTCCAAGCTTATCTCGATCCCTTAACTTAAATCTTTCGATCGATTATTACTATGGTAGCTATATGACATGTGAGTGAAACAAAACGACGCATATGTGTTAAGTTGCAACAAGATATCTTTAAAATAGAGAGACTATTACTTATTAAAAAAAATGGATGTAAGCAAACATACGTTCGACTAGGTTAGTCATGTTGATTATTATTATTATTATTATTATTGGGGAAGTTGCATCGCGACCTGTTGGACCTATTGTGCCACCTTCTGAGCGTATAGCTCTTCCATCAGTCCCAGATCCCGTGCGAATGGATCGTTGTTGGGTTGAGGTCTTCTATGTCTCTAGAATTCAAGGCATGCAACCCTAGGATGCTACATCTTCTTCTAGCTAGTGCGACACATTCTGCTAGGATGTGTATCGAGGATTCCTCCTCGCTTTCACAGAACCTGCAGAGATAGCTACTATATATACCTAGTCGAGTTAGGTGACTTCTTAGTCTACAGTGTCCCGTGATTAGACCGGTAAGTATCCTAAGATTGTTCTTTCCCATGGTTACAACTTGCTTAAATCGCTTTAGATTGTAACCACCTAGGAGACATCTGGCTTGCCGGAGGCCTACTGCCTCCGACTAGTCAGTCATGTTGATCAAGAATATACACAATTTATGGAATCAGAGAGGTCTCATCCAATGCGTTACACGTGTCACGAACAATTATAATATGCTCTACAAGGATATAAAAGAACATGAGGAGAATAAAATGTACTTTCATATTTTGTACAAAAATTGAAGGTCAACAATAACATTTAAACTTCGACTATGACTTTCTATTTGTGGTTTTTGTTTATTGTTAGTAATTTCAAGGAGGTAAATGATTAACCAATTAGAAGCGCAGCATGTGTTGCACGCATAGTTATTTATTGAACTAGAATTGCGCTTACCACAAATAAATAGAGGCCAGGCTGTGGCAAAGCTTGCCACTCGTTCAATCGACCTTTTGGGGGCTGGTACTGGTACTGGTGGACGTGGAGGTGGAGTGGAGGGTGACTTGGCGGTGGTTTAGACGCTGTGGGAGTTGCAGTCTCTAAAGTCGATGGCAAAGCAATTTAATTGCGTAATTAAACTAAATGCATTCAGCGATGTCATTCCATCTCTCCCGGGTATTTAAAACTTGGTCTCTGCTGCTTTTATTGTTGTTCAATCGATGTTGTTGCTGCTGTTGCAACTGTTGCGGTTAATATTCAGTTTGCACTGCGGGAGCTTTTAGGATACTTGAGTTTTTGACAGCTTGGCAGTTGTTGTTGTTGTTGTTGTCGTCCTCTGAACGATTCTGCATTCACTGCTTGAATGCCCAACGGACTTTTAGTCTAGACTTTAGATTGTTTTTATGTTTTACTTATTACGATTAGTTTTCAATTTGTTTTTTTCATATTTAATCCAATGATTAAATATTTAATTAGTTTACTAATTTATCTATTGATGTGGCACTTTGAGAATTATTCAATGATTATTTTATTATCTGCTGATCGAATTCACCTTAAACTAATTTCAGCCGTAATGTGACACTTAATGATGTGTATATGTATTATAAGCCCGGATTCTTAATCGCTTAATCCAAAAGGAATATCTACAAAGAAAAAATAAATCTTTTGTTATTTGAAGCCATGAGTAAAATATATTTTATATATAGTCTTAAAAGTCGCAAGTTCTTTTCTGTTAGCAAAAGACTTCCTGATTTCTGCTGTAGAGCAATGAAAACGTCTAAAAATCAAAGTGTTCAAAATATATATTAAAAGAAAAATATATAATAAAACGCATTGTGAGTTTTGTTAGAATATCTTGGTAAAAATAATTTGCCTAATATTCCTAGATAAGATAAATTCCCAAAGAAATCTTTGAAAAGTTTACAATAGGCTTGTGATGCTGACTAAAATTATATATACTTCAACATATTGTAAGAGAATTATAGGGTATGAAAGTGTTATATATTGAAGGGCTAGATCGAAAAGTATTTTATCAATGTTTTGCCAAATGTTTACACTGGAAAAGTTTTAAGGGAAAAACCGCCTGTGCTTGCCACCAAATTTTGTGAAAATATTGAAGTGCCAAAAGCGGTTGCGTCAACAACTTTGAAATGGCAAAGCGAAAAATGCAATTCGATTGACGACGCGTCGCAACGCAGCGTTGCCGGAGACCACAACTTAAGGCACTTAAGGGCCACTTAGGCGTTTGCGTTTGAGTTTGAGTTTGAGCTTGCCATGCCGCGCGATGCAGCAAGCAAACACGCCCACCGCCCCAGTCGGTCGGCTTTTAACTTATCAACATTGTAATTTTTCTTAGTGAAAAGTTCACGGCAATGAAATTGTAAGGAAGCAGCAACGAGATCCAAGTCGTCAAGTAAGTGCGCCAGAGAGCAACTTTTATTATGCCCAGGGTGAGAGGGTGGGCATTGGATGAGGCTAAACATAAGGACCCAAACTGCTGATGAGGGTGATGAAGGAATCCGCAGCTGAGTCAAGCGCTCACTCACACACACACACACACACACAGAGCAGCTGAAATAAAAAGCGGCAGAAATAACTATGTTGAAATCACTTAGCTTACAAAATGCAATAATATGTACAACGTCGACGCCGACATCCAATGCAACTGCAACATTAGTAACGTTTACTGCTCTGTTGCGGCTGTTCTTGTTATTGTTGTTGTTGTTGTCGCTGATGCCAAGCAAGAGCCAAAGGGCATATGTATGCAAAAACGAGTAGGAAGGCAATAGTTAAGCGATATCGACTATGACCACACCCTGTACTCAGTCAGTACACATATATAATTTCAAGTGATTTTAATTCTGTGGCTAAATATAATCTCATTGTCGCATTTAGATCACATTTAAATAAATATACTGAGAACATATACATTATCTCATATTAAATATTTATATAATTATTCACTTTTTATATTTTATATATAGTTGCAAGTTAACTATTATTTTAATTTTTGCTTCTAAGAGAGTATTTCCATTGATTTGTTTATATCCTTTTTGTATAATATATATTGTATAAATCCAACGCGGATTGGCATTACTTCAGAGTGTTTTGTTTCGCTTCATTGAGCTACTCCAACAGGCAACAGGAGTTTTAATAGGCAATACTTGTAACAAATGCGCACAGAAAATGGGATATCAAAAACACCTTACCTCTTATTGTACGAAATAATAAAATATTGCATTAAAGAAGTGTGTTTATTCATTCAGAAAACAACATTGTTCTGAATTTGCAACATTTTCGTGCTCAAATACAATTCGGAAATGTTTCGAAATTTAGCATTAATTCCACATGAATCGAAACAGTCAAAGTTATTGTTATTCAAGTTTAAAATGTTTATTCAAGCTTAAAATGTTATCTTTGAAGATTTAATGCACATTGACTTAAGAACTTGAGTACGTAAATGGAAATAATGCATCTGTTTTGATTGAAATGATGGCAATCATACCTAGACCAGTCCGAAAAAGACTTTTAATTCTCAATTCACCCTTCGCCTGAAAATGGCATTGTTCTTCTGAGTGCAGCATCTATTTACACACTGTTTTTCTCATTTAACGTAGTTATTCAGTAACGAAATAAGTTTACCATTGAGTACCAATAGTCTCTCTTTGCTATTAAAGAGTATCTAAATGGAAACTAATATTATTAGTATTTTGGCCCGAAGAGGCCCGACAGTTGCAGTAATGCTTCAGGCTGATGTGTCCGTAACTCGGTAGGAAGGTGTCTTCTGCTGCATTTGTTTCTTGTGTAAACAGTCAAATGCACTTATAACACGAGTACAGCTGCAAGAGCCACACAAGAGTCCACAAAACCGAGCTCAAGCGCAACTATAAACAAAATACCAATGACATCAACGTGACAGCAGCGACGGCAGTTGCATTCCTACAGATTGGACTTGGTTACTAGTTACTCGTATTATATATTTTGTATATATTTTGTTTGTTGTCTCGTTGTTACTGCCATCGTATCGTGAAGCCAAAAGCCGTGTGAGTCGAACAGTCTGGCGACTAATTGGTTTATTTATGGCCTTTATATGTGCGATATGTTGTGTTGGCCCAAAAGTCGCGACTGTGTTGCAGCCGAATTCGCCGGCGAGGCATTGCCGCCACTGCCACTGACCTGTGGACACTTTTTCGCCATAATTGCTAGCAAGCTAATTAGGAACCAGTGTGCTTGGCATATATGCGATTCAAATATTTGCCAACGAAATATTGCAAAACACACACGAGTCAACAATCAATTATATCGTCTGGCCAAAAATTCTCTCTCAATCGAACACAGAGCCCCCAACCTCCTCCTCCTCCCTCATTCCCACCCCCATCCGTTTCTTTTTCGCAATCCAATTTGAAGTGACCCGTCAGGCGAAGCTTGTTGAAAAATTCTTTGCCATTGCAAAAGAACAACAACAACTGATTAGTTATTTAAAAACTCCATTAGAACATGTTCATTTGCAAAAGGACGTGCTGGGGGAAAGGGCGCGGAGATGTGGACGCGGACCGGGTACTTGGCTGGTTAACTCATTTCTCATTTCTCATTTTCCCATTAACTTGGGCAAATACTACGTCATCATTAAGCGAGCCATGGCCAAAGCAAAAGCCAGAGCACAGGGCTTCAAGCTTCAGATGTATTTTGCCAAAAAAAAAAAGAGGAAAAAAAAGACAGCTAAAAAAAAAATTCAAAGCGCAGGCGCCAGCAGCCGAAGCCGGGAGGAAACTCAACTCAGCTCAGCTCAGCTCAGCTCAGCTTAGTTAAATTTTGCCAGGGCGAAAATTAATTTTCGTGTACGAAGACGACGACTGTTTCGATGGCTAAGGCATTGCCATTTTGCCAGGCTTAAACAACAGCCAAAGGGCTGCCATCTCGTTCCCAGGCTGGACAGCTTGCTGTGCAGTTGATGCATGCAATTAGCGTTCCCTGTTTGCTTGTTTATCCACAGAGCGCCAGTAGCGGGCAGCACTTTTCGGCGACCACTCCAAAGAGGATCTCCCCAATAACAAGGACCAAAACACAGCTCAGCTGTTGGAGCCGTTGTTGAGCTGTGTAGGCTGCTTAAGCCGGGTCGGCATCAATTGCGGTCAGCGGTCGCCTCAAGACGACGTCAACCAGCCAGAAGCAATTACATAACCTTTGAAGCTCACAGGCCCAGTCTTTAATTTGTCCCAAATGGAACACAAATATGACCACATATATATTCACAAAGTTAGGGACGGAAACTATTTTAAAGTCTTAAATTTGATGTGCTTTGATTTGATTTTGTTTGATTTTATTATATTACGATCTTATGCTGAGTCCTAACAGCTGATTTGAGCAATTAGCTATTAAGTTGAATGCATTGAAAGGCCTAAAACCATATTTATGGTAGGTAATCATTACTTATAACTTCTCGAAAAATAAGACACATATTTTATGCTTTTCTTCTAGTAATCCAGTTCAGAGAATATAATAATTGAGATATGGATACACTGTATGACCTAAGACCTGGTGTACAGGGTATCTGCCTATCAAGCATTCACAATAAAACATTTTTTAGTTTTGTGATTTGTTAGCTACTATGGCTTTTAGTGGGGCCTATGCAAGTGGCAAACGGGCGGCGGTAGCAAACAGCTTTAGACACTTTAACACATTCCACTGGGAATCCATCCACACACACATACACAGAGACACAAAGTGCAACACCAACACCAACACCAAAACACAACACACAGAGATACACACAGGCAGTCAGCAGGCTGGGATAAGCATTTAGATGACTTTGAGACCGGTTTTCGGCGCTATGAAGTCACCAGGCAGCAACCAGCAACCAGCAACCATCAACCAGCAAAAGCACCATGAGCACTAACTAGAACTTGTGGCCGAAAAGGCCAAGCTGCAGCTGGAGCAGTCTTGCAACCAGGCCAACTCAGGCCAGGCCACTCAGTCGGACACAGCCAACAAGCGCTTCAATCCTCATTGACGAGCATCAGACGACAGTGGCTGGCAGGAAAAGTGGGGGGAAAAGGGCAACGGAAAAATGTAAGCTGTGAAACTGTGCGCCCAAATGAAATAGCGCAACTTTTGGCCTTGGCTAGCGTTGGGCTATGTTGTTGTTGGCTAATAGGCTAATTCGTTAATGGCCAGTACCAACATAGCTCTATTGCGCTAATTATTTGTTTGGCTAGAGCTATCGGTATCCAAGAAGTCATATATTGTGGCCACAGCAACTGCAACTGATGCCCACAGGGCAACAACCTGGTCAATATGGTCAACTCGCTAAAAACAAGAAGGAGCCAGCAGCAGCAGCAGCTGTTGTTGTTGTTGTTGTTGTTTTTATTGTTGTTCCTGGTCAACTGACATCCTCGACGTCGTCGTTCAAGTGACAGCTTTAAAATTGCAAGCAAAAACAGCAGCAGCACGGATTCGGGATGGCTTGCAAGCGACGGAAACCAGGCGGCAAAATACATTTTATAGCGGATATTTGGTAACAAGAACCAAGGCAACGGCCAAAACCTAAATCAAGCCCAAAGTCAGAGCCAAATCACACAGTTTTTGCCTTTTTTTTCTCGTATCTTTTATTTTGTTTTATTTATTTTTTTGTTGGTTTTTTTGTTTTTTGTTTTCTTTTTGTTTTTTTGGAGTTCAATTTTGCCGCTGTGTGGTTGTCTTGCGGCCTGTGCCATATGTGCTCATGTATGTCACATGATTACCGAGCCAGCCAGCCGACAATGACGTTGACTTTGAGTGGCGGCCATTCGCAGCGTTGGCGGACAAACAATATAACAACAACAACAACAACAAAAACATAATAAAAAGACAATCAAAGATGCAACGCCTTGGATTTCTCATTGAGGGTCAAACCCTCAAGCGCGCTCCTTGTTAGAGCGTCCTGTACTTTAAATCAGATCTCTGGCAGCTGTATCACAGCACTGTACAAGCTCCAATGCTAAGTGGGCGGTGGGCGGTGGGTGGTCAAGCCAAAGACATGCAATCAATTGTGATTGCTTAATAAATTATACTTTTAAAAATATAAGTTTACCTACTTAACTAATCGAAAGAAATCGTTAGATTATTGCTATCATTTCTAACAGATTTTTCTAAAACTGTTCAAAACCATTTTTTTGGTTATTTGCAATCCATTTCATTTAAAAAAAATTTCTTCATTTTGGAAAGAACGTTTTTAAAATTACTTTTCAGAAATGTTTGTTTGAATTGTAGGGCAATGTGACCTATAATGTCTTTGGTCTTTGGCAGCAGTCTAACATATTCTAAGTAAGTAAAATGTTGCCACTAATTTTAAATATTAAATTTGAATGTGGTGAAAATGATTCTTGCTACATACGAAATGTATAGACTAAAGACATTTAAATGTGCCACTAGGGTATTTCAATGTTGTGCAAAGGGGGGCTTATATACATTCAATAAAAATATACTTCTTATTGATCAGTATTAATTAAGCGTACGAAAACATTTCATATCTGTCAGCATTATTATCGATCTCGTGGCAAGGGCGTACACAGCCAGGGGCAACATTTCGGAAAGTTCAGATGTAGGGGACAGCTGACCCCTGCTCATAGCTGGCTACGCCCATGCCTCGAGTCCTATACAATCAGCAAATACGGAGAATGCGTTTATTTATTCCGGTGCTAGTTAAGAGTATAGCTTATAGCCAAATATTAATGTGATCTTTTTGAATTGGCAGCTGCGTCACTTAAATGCAAAGTCGAAGTCTTTAAATTAAAAGTTCTGACTGCGCCATAATTAAGTTAAAGTCCTAAAGCTTATATTAATTAAAAACAACGCCTTGCCCGGACGCAGTTTGTCAGGCGACTTCTGTGCGCAATGCAGCCGTTGCAAGTTGTAAGCTGCACAAAACTAAACTGAGTAGACGCATTCACTGGGTGACAGTTATTATTTTATGACGACACTTGAAGCAGACACTCGCAGCCAGATAGATACTATACAGCTATATAGCAATGCAGTCGACAGGGCAGCT
>NW_025063692.1:18615000-18692500 GCF_018153295.1 Drosophila grimshawi | reverse complement strand
GTTTAAAATGATTCCAGGATTTTTATGAATTCTTACTTATATTTTCGATATCTGAATGAGATGTTATACCTTATGTCTGCCTTGATCGAGTTATATTCTCCGATTTGTCACATATATTTCGAGATACTCTCGCATAATTTATTAATCTTTTGGTGCAATTGCTGTTGTTTTTATTGTTGCTGTTGACTTTGAACTGGCCTTAAATGCGGCCAGTCACATGTTCTTCCTCCACTATCTATCTGAACGGTTTATGGTTGTATATATATATATATATATATATACACATATATGTGTGTGTGCTTATGAGTGTTTGAACAAAATTTAATTCAATAAAATCATTGAATATTATGTGCGCTTTTTGAGGTGCGGTTGTAGTTTTGGCCAGCTAACTGGCATTTGTGTTATCGTAAAATCTTATAAATAAATACGAGAGCTATTTCATTGCCCCAAATGGCTGACTCAATAGTTGTCCATTATTGACTGCAATTGGAATACAACGATACCAAAATCCGGTCCAGTTGTCACTTAGTCGAAACAAAACAAAAAAAAAAGAAAAGAAAAGAAAACAGAAGCAATTTTTTTTGGGATAATTTACAAAGTTTTGAAAAAAGATTGAGATTTCGTTTTGTGCTGCGTCTTAATTTGCGCATTATCCTTACAATCTTAATTAAGCTGTCCATCAGGCAGTGCATATCCTTCCAGCCCCTGCCTATCAGCCACATCCGCAGCCTTACGACTTGCTCATTTGTTTGCCGCCATTTTCTTGCGTACATTTCTCTGTCTTTCTTATAGTCGTTGTTGCTGTTGTTGTTGTTGATGGTCTTGTCGCAATTTTTGCATAGTCACTGCACACTGTGTTCTACATCCGTTCCGTTTCCGCATCCGTTTACACTCACGCCAACGCCAAAGCCGACGCCGCCAACGCCAAAGCCACTGCCACCGCTACCACAGTTGCTGTCTTGCATTGCGTATACGCCCTTTCGGCCAGTGCAAACAAAAAAAACCAACAAAATGCAACTAAATGGAGTGACGCGAGAAAATTCCTTGAGCAAAGTAACTCCTGCTGCCGCTGGCATATTACGAGCATTGTTGCTTTTCCCATTGTCCTTGCCGCAAGTAACAAGTTCATTTGCTGCACCCGCACCCAGTTAGTGCAGCAGTGCCGTACTAAAACGCTAAATATTTCTGCCATATGCAAAGATCAGGGCGACTTCAACTACACTAAACTGGGTATTTTTTTAAATAAGCAACTATAATCTCTTTATCTATGGAACATAAGTACGATTTAACATTTACTTTCAATGGATAAATCGCTTAGCTTAAGCAGAGCTATTATAATTATCGTAAATGAAACTGAAAGTTAATTAGGGTCAAGCTCGCATTTGTTATGTCAAAACTAAACTGTGCTACAGAATAATTTGCATCGAAAATAAATGCATATGTATATATATATATATATTATGTAAGCCTATAAGGAAACTGGCTAAACTAGCATCACTGGTGCAGCCACAGACACGGCAAACCAAAGCCAGTACAAAAACAGAACACTCAACACCCAAACGTAAATATTTCAATTAAATTTACAAAATTTATTTATGCATGCGTGTACTAATTTATGTCTGTAGGTGTGCGTGTGTGTGGCGTGTGTGTGTGTGTGTGTGTGTGTGTGCATGTGGCAAGGTAAGGGGGTGGCATGTACTCATTGTCAACATGCCCATTAACATCATTTAATTGTTGTGGGTCGCCAGCAATGGCAATGCTGCTGGCATCGCCGTTTGCATTTTATTTGCTGTCAGTGCCTTTAAAGCTGAAACCCTTTTGCTCTGGCAGATGTTGTATCGTCAATTATTTGAACTAAAAGCTCTGATTTGCCATTGAATTGTGTTTTAGTTGAGCTGGAAAGCTCTCTGATGCTCCGAATATTAAATATATATGTATGTTTGCATGGCCATGCATATTAGATCTTGTTAGCTCCGCAAATGGGGTTGTTGCCACACCGTTTGTGGCTGTGCAGAGGCACGAGAAACTCAGAAATAAGCCGCCATTCATGCGCATATAAACAAACGAACTATGCGGCGACTTTGGCTTTCATTCATTTCCAGCCATTCGAATGCTACAGCCAAAGTGGCTGCTGGGGTGGTGGTAGTTGCTACACTCTGAGAAAAAATAAATCACTCTGACAACTAGAAAGTTTTTCTTCTCTCTTGAAATGGTTGCTATATATAAGAAAAAAAGAAAATTTATAAAAATTTAACATTTTTGCCACTAAACGACAATTCCAAAAATAAGATTTTTTTTTTAATATTTTATATTATTAAGAAATGTATTTCTAAAAAATAGAAATGGAATAAAAAAATAAGTAATTAAATTTAATGAAATCTAAAATTACCAAGATTTATTACTAATATATGCAACAAAAAATCGAATGTTTAAATGTTGCTATTACCCCAGAAATATAGACATATTTTTGTATAACTTTTAGACAACTGCAGCCAGAAATTAGGAATAGAAAAACGCTGATTTTTAGAAATATACTTTGTGAATAAGAAGGTGAGCTGCTTTGGGTGGCAAAAGTATATCGAATTGCTAAAATTCAGTGAGATTTTATTTTTCTGAGTGTAGCTGTGTAGTTGGTTGGTGTGGAATTGAATGCCAGGCTGGGGTACGTCGCCTACAGTGAGTACTACGCGACTTACAACTGCAATTACAACTACAACCGAATGCTGCCCCGCCAGCCGCTAGCCCCCTCCACCTGTTGGCGCTACACTGTCTTCGGGCACGGAAACCCGGCGCTGTGGAATGCAGTTCGGTTGGAAGGTAGGGTCGCTAAAGGGCAGGGGACCAACAATGAGCCGGCAACGATGTTAACTGAAAAATGCTTTTCGCTTTGCCTGTTGACGGGAAGTTGGCTTAGCGTTTGTGTTGGTGTTTGGGGGGTTGGCATTTTGGGGTTGGATCTGGGCCTGGGATTGGGAATGGGATTGGGGGCTTGGGCATGCTCGCAGTGGTAAGTTACTGTTGTTGCTGCTTCTGCTGCTGCTTCTGTGTAGGCATAGTGCAGTGAACTTGCCGTTAAGTAAGTATGCAATACGAAACTTGTTTAATTAGTAAAGCATACACAGAGAATTTCATTAGAAAAAAATTGTTGAATATTTCTTTATTGCTTGGTGCATATAAACATATAGAACCCATTTAAATATACACTCGTATTACATATATGTATATATATATATATATATATGCTTGTACATTAATATTCAGAAGCATTTTTGGGTAGTGCAAAATACGCTAATTTGAAATAATTTTTGTATTCAATATTTTTTGGTTTAGTTTTTTGGATATCATAATATCGTTTGCCGGTATACAGCTCGAAACATCTGTTTAATGTGGTTCCTGGAGTCGTCAGGCCTTTTTTTATTCCAATATTTGTTACGATTTCAGGGTAAATATTGTCCATGTGCATATTGCCATTTATCCCTATTACTTCCATAGCCATGTTCGGGCACAACTTTCGGAGTCCGATACATGCTCTTTGAATAGCTCAAATAATCCTAATTATAAAAAAACGAAAATTATTTTCTTAACAGTCAATCCAGTCAAACATCTAGCTTTTTACAGACCAACATATTTCAAAATATGTTTATATTTTATATATAAATTGACTTAATACATAATGTTAGTAGTGGATGTACCTTCTCGTTCCTTCGCTGACGCGCCAAGTGGTAAAGTTCCATGTTCCTATGCGTTTCCGCAGGCTGCACCTGAAGCACACTCGAATCAGTCCTCGAATCAGATGAATTACACGATGGATTTGCGTGGGACTTCAGTTTTAATTGAAGATCAATCGCCGGTGGCGGCTCGTGACGGATGCGTTGCTCAATTTCGTACAGCTCTTGCTAGATAAATACACATACAGAGAGAACCACATTGGACTTATCTTCTATATATGCATATACAAACAACAAGACGAGACCCGCGATTACAGGTTGATCTAGCCATTGGGCAAGGGAGCACTATCAGACTAAGTCGACCAAATGGTAGCAGAGATACCTCCAGTAGGCACTCTCTGTCGAGGAGAGCACTTGAGAAAGTCAGAGGGGCCGAGTGAGGCGGGCAGAGGCCTTGGAGTTGTGGACCCTCGGATATCCTAACCATAATCCGTTGATGCAATTGCGAAACAGACAATCAACTGGACAGTGGCACCAATTCTCGGACATTACAGTTAGGCTTTAGTCTAAGTAGTCACCCAACTATACTTGTCAGTAGGTCACCTTACTAAGCCCGTCAGTAGCGGACTTTGCCGATTTGGTTTCAATGAGAGGAAGCCCTTGCAGCATAGATAAATAGGGAGATCGATCATATCCGATATCTTAATGTGGACTTACCCGATTCTTGTAGACCATACAACAGGCGCGCAGGGTAAAGTAGTAAATAATCTCAACACCCGAGAGCAGCGAGAAGCCGAGAAACAAGCTGGCGATGCCGCCAAAGGACACAAGCAGATCCACCCAGCCGAAGAGTACCTCACGCTTGTAGCGAATGATGGGCCAAGTAAGGAACTCGACTAGAACGCCAGGCGAATCCGAACGATCCATACTTTTGTATGCAAAACAATATATAAGTATGATGAAGTGAGAATGACGAAGAAAAGGCTTACAATTTCATGAGCTTATCTATATTAAACACTGTCTTGGAGCAGCTAAGCTCACACTGTAGGCAATCCTTGATATTAGTTATGTTCAGCTTGTAGTCGTTTAGACAGGTAAAGTCCTTGACTGCGCACATGGGTACATTACCTAGTAAGAGAAAGAAATAAGGGTATAAAAACCAAATGTTATCCGATATTAAATAACGTTGCAGATACACAATGTATTTTATATTCCTATATACATATATATATATATATATATATCTTTGTCCTCATGAAGTTCAACTTACTGATGGGCTTGTAGAAGGGCGGATTACATTTGCATAGCTTGATGGCCTTTGTCATGCGGCATTGCTTCATGCAGGATGAAAAGGTGTAGGCATCTGGGAAGTAGCTTAACTTGACCTCGTCGCTGAAGATGCACTTGCGCTGGCCGATGGACAACTGGCGTGCATCATCTGTGGTGTAGGTGTTTTTCTTGGAGATGCGCACTTCCACAAGTTGATCCTCCGTCCAGTCAATTTGGGCATTGAAATCGGAGCCAAAGTACTCCTCGTTTGAGAATATAAATATCTGCAAGGACATCAAGGATCATCAATCATACAAATGCATATAGATAGCGAACATACCCGAGAAGTGCTATTGGGTAGAAAGAACAGAGCCCACTTCTTGTCCGTTTCATAGAGGTCATGGGGTGCCCCAGTTTTGGTGCTGAAATTGAAATTTTTCTCATTGTTACACTCAGAGAAAAACGCTTTAACGAAATTCAATTATAACAGGCATATAATTCCCAACATTTCTGATCTAAGATTTACGA
Organism: Drosophila grimshawi; assembly: GCF_018153295.1. Taxonomy (NCBI): domain Eukaryota; kingdom Metazoa; phylum Arthropoda; class Insecta; order Diptera; family Drosophilidae; genus Drosophila; species Drosophila grimshawi. Next base: position 18,687,035 of record NW_025063692.1, on the reverse strand, counting down.
CCTTGACAGGACTTGTAAATGGAAGTTTGTCAGAAATGATTTTGATTTATTCCCCAATTTATCACTTGACTTACTCTTCGGTTGCGGTGGACATGAAGCGACTGTTGAAGGCGTAGCAAAAGCCATGTTCCGTGTAAATGGGCTGAAAGTGATCGCAGCAGACGATGTCCTCGTCCCGATACTTGCAAGAGATTAGCGCATTCTCGCAGGGGATTTGGGCCCGGAACGCCCAATCGCGAATTGTGTGCTCGTCCAGCAGGTCGGACGGTATTGCCTCTGCCAGCATTTGTGCATCCCGGATGTTCTCGAAACTGAGCGAGGTAAGCATATCAAGGAACGGTGCAAACATCTGCGCCTTCTCCGCATCGTAGTTGCTGGGAATATATTATATGTGCGATGGTTGCACATTACATTAAAAAGTTGTGATTGCGTAATTGGGGTATCAACTCACGCCAGGGATTTGTAGACCTCAGCGTAGGATTTTTCATGATCGAAGGCCGAGTCCGGACACACCACAGTGGTGGGAAAAACAACGTTCTGATTGTGAAAGTCCGTGTCCAGACCAGTGATGGTTGGATTGGTTTGAAATTTCTCCCACAGGCTCATGATAATGACCAGAGCCGTAACAGCGCCAATCGATGTGAAACAGAACCACATAAACTTCTCGCCAATGGGCCGACCCGTTTCCGCAATATAGCGAACGCCGTGGAGCGTTGAGTTCTGAAAGAACTCCTTTGTCTGGTAAATGAGACTTCGACGAAAGATGACCAGAGTCTCCAGCAAGCGTTGCCGCCTTGTCCTAATCACAGCCGTTTCCTTGGGTTTCTTTTGCGGCATTTTCGTTTCAGGAACATAGCTCGTGGCCAGGCCCAGCAACTTACCACGCAGCTTTTGCAACTAATCAATGGGGAACTCAGTGACAATTGAGTCCAATTGCTGGACTTTCTGTTGTGGCCATTATGTGACACTAAAAGCCTTTCATTGTAAATGCATTAAGTCACCGGACCTTGATTGACCCCAAAAATAGCGTTTGACAATACAGCACAGAATGTGTGTATTTCCCTCGCTTATCTTGATGTCTCATTAGCATTTAGTGCCATGCCTACACTGAGAAAAATAAAACATGCATCAATTATTTTTGTTTTTTTTAACATTTTCCTTTATTATTGCATCTGCTTTGGAATTTGTATGGGAAAGTTTCATGCAAATTTTGTTATATATGTTTTTTTGTTTTTGAAAATGTGTACGATATCATTTAGGAAAAAATCGTTTTTAAAAATTTGTCGGCTTTGCATTTGGCTTTGAAAATATTGTTCTTTCAGTGCAGTCGCTAGGTGTGGTGTGGTGTAGTCGCACATTAGCTGCAGGGTGGGTCAACTCCTGCTGTCCACTGATTGTTTTTGGCCCTCGCTCAAAATGGCGCCAGCTTCGCGATACTGCTGAATACTCGGAGATTTTATAAGTGGGCGTGCCGATCGGAGCAGCTGCCGGGCTAATTGGTCCGCGGTAGTCTGCATGGCATCCGGCGCCGTTGCAGTTAGCAAGAGCAAAAAATTGAAAAAAAAATATATATATAAATAAAAAATAAAAAATAAACGAAATGAATTCTTGCAAAATCTGAATAAACTAAACTAAACGCGCACAGAAACCGTCAAGAAATTCACAAGTTTTGTGTGAACTCCTGACACGGCAATTTGGACGGCGCTTTGTTTTGTTTTCGTCTGGCCAAGTGGCTCCAGCCGAGCTAAAGCTCCAGCCCGAAGCACAAATGAAGTGGTTTCAAGTTTCAGCATCGCAGACGGTGGACGAAACGACTGACAGACTGGGTTAGCGACAAACTGAACAAAAGGTCTGGCGATCACGAGTTGACGCTGTTGCTAAGATGCTGACCCTGATTGCGTCCGCCAGATAAGTGCAGCAGTAGACTGGTCACAAAAGGACCTCCGCATTTGCACATCCTCAGTCATCTAGAGTTTCAAAACTGGCGCCTCTGTGCAGCGCTCATTGGCAGTAACGGTCTCTCTTTCTCTCTCTCTCACCGTTAAGCGTTTAGATACCAATGTCCCGACCGCAGCAGCGCCATCAATTATGCACAATTATCTGTGGCAGGTGGTGCATGAGCGTTCTAGGATACTCTGACAAGGATACACATGGATGATGGCCGGCTACGATCGATCGCGACCCACCTTAACTGCATGCCTCGATATCATAATAATATATAATAATAGATAATTCTGCTTATTCATTCAGATATCGTGGTGAAAAATCAGTCAACTAATTCTATGCATAAATAATAAAAGATTTAAAAAACATGATCAAGATTACTTTTAATTATTTCATTTCATTAAAAATGAATTCAACGAGTCAACTAATTCTAAGTAAAAATATATTTTAAGCATCACAAAAATGTGTCCAAGTTCAGATTTTATTGGTTCAATGCATTAATTGAAAATCAATGATATTATTCATACTGATATATACATACTTCTATCTATGCACATAAGGGTATTAAAACATCGGCATACCAGGGATAGCTATTTGTTCATGCTGTTTTTTCTTTACTTATTTCAATGACTGAATTTTTTCTTATCAGCGATCATTTGTCAAACCGTTGCAAAAGCCTGGCCATGAAGTTTCACAACAAATAAAGAGAGATACAAAGAAAAAAAAAGGAAAAGAATTAAAAACAGAAGATGAGGGAACGGCAATTGCAACAATTTGTTGGACTGCAACTCCGCGCCGTCGGTTGACAAAAATCAACGCTTATAAATAAGAAATCCAAAGACCACGCAACTGAAATTGAATCCAGAACCCTTTTCCTTCAGACCAAGTCCGAAGTCGACACTCAGCCAAGTGAAACTCGTTGTATCCTCAAAACGAGGATACATATCCACACATACACACATACACACACACACATATATATATATATATATATATATACATTCACACAGACAGACATATAGACACACATACAGAAGAGCAAGAAGAACATGAATCCCAATTCTCCCTCTGCGAATGTTCCAAATGATCTCCGCAGAGTAAAAAGTCAGCTTGTGTGTGTATATATATATATATATATATATATGTGTGTGTGTGCGTGATTAATGGTAATTGCTTTTATGGCTTTTTGCTGTGCTCGCCACGCTTTCTGCCAGCAATTTGTTGTAATTTCGATTTCACTGCCTGTCCCCAACTTTGTTAGCTTAGCTAACATCAACTGTATCAAATAGCTAAACGTTTCTGATCCGACCTCCTTTTCCGAGCATCAAATTATTATTATAAGCACCGAAATTGAATATGTATAAGTAAATATAATGCTCTTAGGTACGCACTTAATTGATGCTTATTATTTGCAACTTATTTACTTCACGTCGCTTACTTAAATCGCACACAAAAACCAACACGAGGCTCGTCGGTCGGTCAAATTGGTCTCCTCGTTGGCATCCCACAATACTTGTGCGAGGCTGGCAGATCCATCTGGCCATCTTTGGATATAATAACCCTCATCGCCGCTCATATTGATGCGATGCGACAATACGATTGGGACCAGGTCGGCACCTACAATAGCCTTCAATCCAGCTCGCCAGTTCGGTAATCCTTGAGTTATGCATCAACAGCAGAATTGTTTAGATTCCTGGCATAAAGTCTTATTCTTTTATCTTTTAAGTCGACCATTTTTTCGATGTTTGATGCTGAATATATTTTCCAAAACACTAGAAGCAGTAAAATGTTTAAGATGGACTCGGCTAATGATGCTGATCAATAATATATATATACTTTACAGGGTTGAAGAGAGACGTCTCCTTCAATCTGTTACAAACTTCACGTCATCATTGTAATATACTCTGCAGGGTTATACGAGAGAGGAGCACAATTAAAGCCATAATGGGATTTATATGGATATTTAGGTAAGCAACAAAATATCCAGATATCAGCAAGAAGTAGAGCGACCAGGAGCTGAGCCCTGCAAATACTTACAATACTGCCTGCATGGTTACACAAAATCCAATTACTTCATTTAATTTAGGTTTGTTCTTAAGTTTTGATCAAATTCCAACATTGCGTATCACATTAAGAATTTATTTGAATTTTGAAAATTTAATATTGTTAGCACAAATTCATTGTTTCATTTCACATTATTTCACATATACATACTTCATTTCTAGCATTTGTAAAAAAGGCAAAAAGAATAAAAAAAATATATAATAATAATAGTAAAATAAAAAATAAGCTTCAAAAATACTCCTGGTTTTGTTTTTTGCTTTTTTTCTTGCATTTTGTTTTTCTCTACATATACATTTAGTATTTACATAATAATAGGCAGTTAAACATCATGCATCTGCTCTTAATTATTCACTCTCATCGGTGACTGACAGATTGAGCTGGACATTCACATATTCTGGCGAGAAGATTGAGGGACTGGGCTCATATCGCGTCTCGCGGTACTTAGAAAAAAGACCACGCGCCTTATTAAACGGCGTATGGAATACAGTCGACACGATGGTGCCTGTCTGATGATCGCTGGCCACTGGAACTGCTGCAGGCGGCATCGTGGTGTTCATTGGCGAAGGGCTTTCATGCACAGGTCCGTTCTGGCAACTGGTCGGTCGAGGCGACCACATTATTTTCGGAGGCGCCGATGGTGTTCCAAGCTGACGACGCTGTGCCAATTCGTTCAGCATCGGGGTGGGAAGCAGCTTTTTGTATGTGTGTGTCAGCGAACCGCTATCGGAAACCATGCTGCTGCAAGGAATATTGGTTTTTGCCAGATTGGGTGTCCTGCTGCCGATGCTGAAGAACGACGACTTATGCGATTTATGCACGCTTGTCGGCGAGGGGAAGCTGTATGCGAAATAAAATTAATTGTGCCATTAGTTTCAACATACAATTACAGTCGACGTCGCTTATTAGTTATAACGACGAAATTCTAAGGCCATTTTCAATAATGACTAGCTTATACAGTCAAAAGGATATAAATCAAAATCAACAGGCTATTTAAAACAGTTTTCCAGTATGTCGATCCCACAATTTACAACTCATCTTTTGACCGATTGTTCCTCCAAAGGCAGTGGTTCGATAACGATTTTGTTGTTGTCATTTTTACCAAACATGGGGAACTTAATAGCACGTTTTGTTTTGTGAGTTTGCTTAAGATATCTTTTTTCGACTGATATAGCCAGTTTCATCAGGGCTGAGAATGTTCTGCACACGGACTAGTGGCGCTGCTTACGAATATAAACTTACAGATCCATCTCCTCGGCGGAGAAGCTCTCCATGGCTGTACGCCAGGCATACACAAACGGCAGCGATTCCTTATCGATATCGACATTGAAAATAGCATTGAGGACATCCAAATCACGCTTGGTCGGCTCCTTGCTGCAATTTAGTATTTAGTAAAATGTGGCCACTTTTACCATGATTACAAATATGGCAGACTTACCCAAATATGAATAGTTCATATTGGGGTTCCGCGTCGCAACACGAGAGCCGTGGTGTGCGGCTTTCTGGTGGTGTCATGAAAATCGCCTCATCGTCGCTGCTGTCGTCCTCATTAAAGTTGTCGACGCAATCCAACTGTGATGCGATGAAGTCAATAAATGTTTGGATTGTATTGAATGTATTTGATTAGTGTCTACTCACAAAGTATGATGCATCATCGTTTCCGTCATCGTCGCTGTTGTTGTTGTTGTCATTGTCGCTTATGTTACAGACACGCATTGTGTCAATGAGCTCGTGAACCGGATCATTGGATGTACTGGAGGCAGCATGAATAGTTCCAGCAGCAGCAGCAGCAGTAGCAACAGCAGCAGCAGTAGCAGCAGTAGCAGCAGCAGCAGCAGTAGCAGCAGCAGCAGTAGCAGCAGCAGCAGTAGCAGCAGCAGCAGTAGCAGCAGCAGTTGACGTTGTGGCCGCCTTGCTCGAATCTTGGATTTGAGCGCGCAAAGATTCGGTACGCTTGCGTCTGCTCGTCTTACGACTAAGATTCGCATCCCAGGCACACTTGCAACACTGCTCCAATTCCCAGGCGGCTGAGCACAGCTCCTCGGTTTTAAGTGCGTCCGGCAGCCGAACAAATGGCACCTGCTCCAGCATTGGCAGCATGCTGCCGCATACGCATTGCAAATGCTCGCGTCTATCGCCGTATAGCTGCAACAGTTTACGCAGCATTTGCATTAGCTGATTTCGCACAGCGTTGCTCACCTCCTGCGAATGGGCAATGTAGCTGGCGACGAGATGAGCGATGCGTGAGTGAACCTTGCCAAAGTCGACAGTGATGAAGCGTGCATCATCCTTGAAGCTGACAATGAGAGATTTCAGTCTTTTGAGCTCGGAGAGCAGCGTATCATTGATGGATACCATGTTGCCAATGTTGTTAATCAGTGTCTTGGTGATGCGTTTCGCGAACACCTGCAGCGATTTCTCCACACATGTATAGGGCGTCATTACCTGGGTAATGGCGATGCCGGCAACACTCGCTGCTGGATTATTCGCAGTCTTGCCTCGGTCGGTAGCCAGATCGAGATAGTGATGCAGTTGGGAATAGTTCCACGTCTGATCCGATTTTTCAGCCAGCAGCGAAGCCTGCGTTTGCTCAGATTTTGCTGACAGATAAGCCTCGAGGCGTGCGATTCCATCGCTAGATGATATGTCCACGAGATCATCGAGAAAATCCCAATATTCGCGCCACTCCAAATTCTCCTGGTGCGCCAATTGTCGACCGATTATCTCAAGACCCTTTTCAATATCCGAATTCTTGATATGTCGCTCGCGGTAACAATCAATCACCAATGACTCATCCAAGTCGCTATCCACGAACGATAATGACGTGTTGCTACGATAATTTAAAAACAGATCCGGGTTAATATGCCGAAAAGGTGTCGACGGCAACTCCAGCGCACGATGTGACCGACTTGAGCTATCCTTGTATGTGCAATTGTTGTTGTGTTCTATGTGCTGCTGTGGCTGCTGCTGCTGCTGTGCCTCATCGCCATTTTGCTCGGGATTTTGTTGATTGCCATTCGGGCTGAAGAGCAAACGCCGACCAATGGCACTCTTGTTGAGCAGCGACTTGTTGGGCGTCCGTATGGGTGAGATGTAGGGCGAACTGGTCAATGGCGCCCCAGCATTGCCACCAATTCGCGGCGGGGTCTTCCAGCGTCGACAGAAACTAACTGCCTGCTCACGCGGCATGGGTCCAGCCAATGCACTGATCTTCAGTTCCATATTGAGTTTACCCGATTCGTCGCACTTTTGATTTAATATCTGTCGAATTCAATTAACAGTGTGTCGGTTAGTCAGTGCAAGTCTTCAAATTACGCAGCATCTGTCACTTACCGGCGGTTCAATAGTCATAAACGGTTGTCCAATCTGCGGCGGCACCTCATTACCCGTTGCCCGCAGAACGGGCACATAATATGGCTCCGAGAGCAGCAGCTCCAGTTTTTTGAACACCTCCGGACTGGCATGTTGTGCTCGCTGGCATATTATCTGTTGGCGGAAAACAGTAACAAATAGCGTTAGATACCCTTTCGAATAACAGCAACAAACTAACTAGATATAATCATCTGTATTCAGTATTTTTGCTTACGTATAAATCAGTATAATAACTCTTACTTCAAATATAACTAATACGTTATTCACAACTTGAACTAGAATTGCCATTCGCTTATTACTTTGAATTGAAATCCATCACAATTTATTGAGTTATTGAGCCTAATAATAGTATAAAGCTTAGTTTTCAACCCATATTCATTTTAACCTAGACATGTTGGGTATAGAATTAGAAATAGGAATTAGGAGCAACGTCAATTAATTGGAAATACTCACATCCTTGGGCTGCATGCCGTCCGAATTCATAAGCGACTTGCATTGTGGATAGGAGGTGAGCACCTTAACGACAGCAACGTGACCGTATTTGACGGAAAAATGCAGTGGCGTCTCGCCGCGTCCTTTGTCTGGCATGTTGAGATAATAATCGAGGAGATTCTCATTGAGGGCGGCGCACATCTCGCCTCGGCTCTTTTTACCCGCATACAGCTGGGTAAATTTGCGATCTGAGATTGTCTTCAATATGAGCTCGGCAACGCGCGCCTGATTGCATTGGGCGCAAATGTGCATGGCATTGTAGCGATATCCCTCTTTTAGGCTGGTGGGCGTGTCACCGCTGCTGATGAGAAACCGTGGATTGTCCCAAACAATGCGTCCGACACGCTCAAAATTTCCAGCCTCGATCTGTTTACGGAACTCGACCAGCTCCTGTTTGCTGGGTGCCCGAAACGGCGGACGTTCGGCATTAAGTGAAATGTTGCTGCTGCTGTTGCTGCAACTGGATGCGATATTAGCGCTGCCATCAGTGTTGTTGCCACTGCTATTTGACATCGCCAATATGATGTTTGCCGCGGTCAATGCTGATGAGCCAGGCGTCTCACCGATTGTCGGCGACGATGAAAATGGACTGCTGTCTGTGCTACCCGACGCCGGCGACTTATATCCACTTCCCCCCAACGATCGGGGTAATGAGACCGGCTCTGCGAATACGATGAAAATATGTTATTATTTCGTCTTTTATTTGATTGTTATGCTCTTGATTGGTGTACTTATTGTTGGGATCATGAGTCTGCCATCTGTCTACATGTATATTTATATATATATATATATATATAGACTTGTATGTACTTACTGCTAGCTGGTTTGGCCTTGCCGTAACGCTTGAGCGATTCGATGCTTTCGAAGCCAAACTGTACGTAGCTCTCGGCCTGATCTCGATTGGGAAACTCGCGCAATCGCGCCTCCTTATAATGTCGCAGCACCTCCAATGCCTTGGACTTTTCCGTGAATATCAACCAGAGCGGCGAGTCGGCTGCAAATGATGGAGTTTGTAAACGAGAGAGAGAGAGGGAGAGATAGAAGTTAGTGAACGTTTGCGAAACTTAAGATCAAACTAAACGGACAAAAAGTTATAGAAACTGGCAGCAGTTTTGTTGCTCGCTCGACTCGTTGTGGTCACGCCATCTGGGCGAATTGCAAATAGATTGCCAGACAGCGCAAGAAAAGTGTTAAGCAAAACAAACAATGTGCTAAAAGACGACAGATAGATAGAGAGAGAGAGCGGGAGAGAGAGAGGGAGAGAATAGATACGAGGTCGCGTGTGGACGCGGAACCAAAGAGAGAGAGAGCAAGAGAGAGAGCGACAAGAGCAACGGAAAGGGGCGACGGGGCGATGGATGCCGATGCCGATGCCTTCTTCACGGTATCAATATTGCCCCCGCAAACGTGCGTATGACGCAGTTATTGGCACTACGCTCTTAGAAAAAGAAAACAATAACAAAAATAATGTTGTCGCTATTATGTTGTTGTTGTTGCTGTTGTTGTTTTTTTTTATGTAGATCGGACGGATCGCAGTGGCCAATTGAGCAGCCCGCCTTTGCTAGCGTGGTCTCCGCTTGGGATATAAATATGGAAACATAGCCTACTATTTCTCTGCTCTGCCACACAGAGAGAGAGAGAGGGAGAGAGATAGATTGAGAGAGAGAGGGAGACAGAGCAAAAGCGCGCAGCTCGCACTTATTTTAAAAAAAATACTTGAACATAAATGAACAGTGTACATAGTAAAGTATAAAGTATATTTAGTCAAAAGTGTCGAGCCTGAAATTCATTAAATTACATTTATCAGAGCAATTTGATAAGAGCGCTAATTTAGCGCAGATGATAAACTAAGAGCACTTTATTGGGCTTGGTCGTTGTATTTAATATTCAGCAATATTCATAATTCAAACAATAACAACCGATAAACATATCTAAGACGATCGATTTTGTCCAAGCTTGGACAGTTTAAGCTCTGACATATAAATACTGTTGTATGTAATGTATTGCGTACTTATAATTGAGTAAAACAAAAGATTTTTGCCGGTGTCGCCGAATGAGTGCAATGACAGGTCAAGGTTCTGGTTATAGTTTTTTTTTTATTTGTTTTTTTTTTTTTGAAAGATCGCTGAACTCGCCGCGATGAAGTAAATACGCTTTGCTGTACTTTGCCTGATAGACCCAAACGTGGATCGAATTTACAGTTGTAATCGTACGTTACCCGTATCTGTTTACAATTTGCAATTTGTGCACTGATGACGCTCTTAATCCCACGCCCATTGCACATCAAGGCCGCACAAGCGGCTGAAGTTAGATGATGGATGATGGTGGATGGTGGATGATGCACAGGCAGGCAGCCGGCAACAAAAAATCAATTGTATACGACAACAAATTGGATTTTACTTGTTGTTTCTACATTCCGCTCGACAATTTTGCTTAGCTAACATTCGTTTTGATAGCCCTGTTTTCATGATTAACTGCAAAATGCTAGACACACTCAAACAAAAAACGACACATTATTTTTATTTATTTTTTGACTGACGAAAATTGTAGAATATTATATTGTAGTTAACGAACCCCTGGTCCCTGTGAAATCACCTAATAAATTGTGCACAATATTGTGAAATGTTCTTAACATTTATTTTGCTTTGCTTCTTGCAATTTAGACTTGAATTTGCGAGGCAAGAGTTGCAAGAATTAAAAGAATGAAACGAAAAGCGTAAATATATAAATTTGATTTGGAGGTAATTCTTAAAATGAATACTGTTTTTTTTTCATTTTAATTCACACTTGAATTTGCAAGGCATCGACCTACTTGGCGTCAAGCAGAATACCATCTGCAAGTGAGTATCAAAAACAGAAAAAGCGATGCGCAACAAATGAAATGAAAAGCGCGCTTTGATTGCGTTGCTGCACGAAATGTTAAGCTTGATGCGTGCATAAATACCTATGTGTGTGTGTGTGTGTGTTTGTGCCTGCGTGCGTGTATTTGCACATTTGTATCCATGCATTCTATGTTTTTACTTACACACATACATTTATATATATAAATATATATCTTAGTAGGTAAACAGTTATTTTTTAAACATGGCTGACGCCTGCTGAGCACGAGCAAAACTTACGTGGATATTCGGGATCCTCGAAATTGGATGCATTTGGGTCGCCCGCTCCGCTGGCGGCTGCAGACTCGGACAAAAGAGTCACATTTATAGCTGCAATGGAGCCCGCACACTGAGCCAATGTGCCCTCGAAGCCCGCTTTGGATGGCGGTATATAAACGGCGAAGTAAGCCATTTATGATATGTCGCTGCAGTTGATATTGTTAATATTTGCAGCGTATGGTATAAATGGTTTGCGTTTGTTTTTCATTCACTTCAAATGCAGATCTGTGCACAACAAATATTCTACGTATTCCGAACTACAAATGTGCGTCGTCCAACGCACGACATGCAAGCATTTACGACGCCTAATGCGGGGTCATCTAGCGATGGCAGCACTATCGATACTTAAATATCGCATGAAATCGGCACCACAATCGATATCACATAATTTTTCATTTATTATCGCTCCGATATTCCGATATTCAGCGCTTTATTTCAATGCGAATGCAAATTGGTCAAAAAGTGACGAATAACAATTGTCAGATACAAACTTTTGTTCTATTCTACATTTAGTTAGCAGCCAGATTTTAAGTCCAATGTATTCACAAAATAATGTTTGGGTCAGCAAGGCTTACATTCAATACCTAAGATAGCTAATTTCTGAGTTAACAATGGTAATTTAATCGTATCTATCAATATATATATATTTTAAGTGGGACCGTTTGTGTACCAGCAATCCCATTGGAGTGATGTCAGCACTGATGACCAGTCCATACCTATATAAATATATCGATGGTTGTACGATACTTCTTATGATGTTGCTCTGCAATCGCTAATCGATAGAAAATGAAACCAGTTGGGCGCTCAGCTTAAATATATTTTTGCATACATAGGTGCATTTTATTATGAATTTGATAAATCCCCAAATTACCTACTATGTTCGTTAGATGAGGCCATATGGCATTTATATGATAAAGTTTTTTTTTTTTTTTAATTTAGCATCTGTAATGATTATGCAACGTTAGGCATATTAGTTTAGAATTATGTCGTTACAATTTCAATGGGACAAATTGACAAACTCTGGTGGCAGTAAATAGTTAATATTGTGTGCGAAGTTGTAGTTGCATGTTTCATTTATTTTTAATACAATAATTTTATATAAAGTTGCACTATATGCTAAACTGGAAGGAATGATTGCGTTTAATTGTTGGACAGACACAAGTCTAAACTATATATAAACATTAAATATATTAATCACGAAGAACGAAACGAAAAGTTATTGAAAAAATACTCAACAAATATTTTAAATAAAATTACATAAATAGTTAAACATAAATATATAAAAGTAAATTAAGTTCTTACTCTATACGAGTATAAAGAAAGTGTCGAATTGAAATGTTAAACGGAGTATAAGGAAATCTACATACATACAGGTATATATGTATATATGTATGTATATATGTCCGGAGAAGTGACCCTCGATATGATCGGAGATCAGCAGACAGATCGTCAGACAGTATCAACAGTTAAAACTAGCAAATAACATTGCGATCTTAAAATATAGTACACATACTAAACATAATTTTGGTAGTTTGGCTTAAACTAATCGCTCGTCTGGTTGCATACTAGTCCATTTGAGCTGCACGAATGCCTATCAATTAGTAAATACATACAATTGTCCCCATCGAGGACCCCACTTAAATGCTACGCTGCGCACAGTCAGGCGCCTACTTAATGATTATGATGTGTTTTTGTTTTTGTTGTTGTGTGTGCTGTTTGCTGGGTTTCGCAATGTTGTTTGTTGGGACACGGAAAGATGGGCTAGGTAAATGGATTAAACCGATGGAATACTGGACACATGGACACAAAAATCAAATAATAAATAATGGGAGGGATGGGAGGGGCAAGTGGGAAGTGGGAAGTATAGGCGAGTAGGGAGAGATTCCCAGAACAGACGTCAGAAATTAAAGCTTTGTATGTTTGACCGTGTCCGTCCAATAGTTCTGTATTGTCATCGCCTCCAGTGAGTTGAGAAACGAATCGTTATCCAGGCTGTACATCTCATCCGAATTATCCTAAAAAACGCCGTCAAAAAAAAAGAAAAACACAAAAAATATTGTCAGTAAAAGGCGCAGAAAATTTGGATTGTGCCCGCAGGCAACTGGCCAACGAATCCTTACACTTACACGCATCGTGCTATCATCGATGTAAACGCTCGAGTCGGGCTCGCTGAGAGCCTGCGGCTTATTCACATAGCGCCGACGATAAAGGACGATGCCAATGGTGCCCACCGTACAGCAAATGCCAAAGACAGTGAAACATATGGCCGATATGGAGCCGGCATCCAAAAAATATGTGCGCTATAACATATACATAATACAATATAATATTGAATAACTTCAGATGTTGTCGTTGCCACTCACTTGAATGGCCAGCGCCTCGGATGAGATGTTGCCACCTTCATCAGCATCCGAAACGCTGGGCGCTGCGGATGCGGATCGGGTGAGCAAACTCTTGCTGTCGCTGGAGAAATTAATATAGCGATTGATGTGCTTGTATTCGGCGGACAGCACTTTCGATTTCCTGGAGCGATGCTCGCTTTCGGCGCGTCGCAGCTCATCCTCCTTGTTGGCGTTCTCCAACGTGAACGGGACACGCTGCAGCTCATCCGACAGCCATTCGGTGTTGATTTTGGGCGTCGATGGTGTGGCTGCCACAGCTTGACCTGCTGTGCTGTTGATCGGCGGGCTCGTTGTTGTTGTTGTTGTTATTGTTGATGTTGCTGTTGTTGCTGCTTTTGTTGTTATTGTATTTGTTGTTATTGTTTTTGTTGTATTCGTTGTGGATATTTTGGTTGTTGTTGGTGGTGGTATTGTTGTCGATGATGTTGACCCAGTTGTTGTGTTTGCTGCTGCAGATTTTGCTGCTGTAGTTGTGAGTTCCAAGCCACGGGCATTTACAGCAGCTGCCACACAGGTGGCATTGCAGGCGCTGCTGTTATTATTTGTACTGCAAAATTATATGATATGTATTAATGCGAGCAGTAAATGAACGCAATAAGATTATGCATTGCTCCAAACCATTATCTCTGTTAACGAAATCAGGTGTTTTTTGATTGTGTTTTGTGTTTTGTTTTTCTGTGACATCAGCAGAGACAATAATAATAAAAATAACATTCGATAATTCCGAAGTGAAATACTGATATGATTTGAAATGATATTTATTAGGCGCTAACTAAAGCCATCATCCAAGCTCCGATTCTATTTGACAAGTTTTATTAACATGTTTCAAAATAATATTGCCCAAAAAACGATTCTTTTGAGAACTGATTAATTTCGGAACCGTAACTCAAAAATTTCACTTTATTTTTCTATTATTTTCTTTAGACTTTTGAGTCGATATCTCTGCCATTTTAACAGTCTATTTTCATAAGTGGATGTATAAATTATATTGTTTACCTTGTGATACGACTAAAATTCGTATAGTTGTTGAGCTGATCCGACGATCCTTCAGCTGCAACACTTGCCGCAAAATCAGCGGAGCGCTTGAACTCGAACTGATTGTGCGACATTGTTAGCTTTACCGTTGCCCCATCAGCGTCACTTTGCTCATCAGCATCCGCATCCATATCGACGTCGTCTCCATTGCTGTCCTCCTCATCGACGGAATCGGAAAAGGGCGCTTCGACATCTTCGATGGCATCACTTGACTCCTCTTCCTGCTCCTCCTCCTGCTCCTGCTCCTGCTGCTGCTGCTCCTCCTCCTTTTGCTGTCCACCTGCGTCTGCATATGCGGGTGTTATTTTTGGCGCCGACGGCGTCGTCTTAATGGTTAGATCCATGATATTCCGCTGGGTGACCGTTGTCCATGTCTGACTGGACGTGGTCTGATATAGCTTCGTTGTCTGCCGACGGCCAGAACCATGTTCCGTTGCCTCCGTCCTATCCAATGCCCGATCCAGCTGCTGCTGTGTGCTCGATTCTAGACTCACGTCCTGACTGGGATATGTGTGCACATGAGGCAACAGTTGCACTGCAACACAAAAGGATTACATTAGCAATAGATCATAATGATGATGCACTGAACTGAGTATCGTGTGCCGCTTACCACACAGACAGGTTATCCAGAACCAATGCGACCACCAGTAGAAAGTCATAATGCGGCACGTGTTGTGATCTTGGGCCGACTATGCAGTGCTGCAACATATACAGAAAAAAAAGAAGGAAATGCCAAATTGTTAATGAGCTCATCTCCGTTGACGCTGCCAATCGTCGGCGACGATCGCATTCAAGTTTCCCATCCGTCGCATGATTCACGGCACGGTCACGTCAGACGTCCGGCAACAAAAACAAGTAAGATAAGAGTAAGAGTTTCCCCGTAGCAAGATACCCTGTAACCAGCCACAACATGTACACACAGTGCGCCCTCGCTTAACGTAACTCGCTTTCATAGCATTTTATTATATATTTAAATAGGAAATATATAAATAGGCAAAATATAATATAAATATAATATATAAATTGAATAAAATGTAAAATAGTAGCAAAGACATTTTTTTAAAGCTAGGCATTTGGTCTATGTCTATGTCTGCTGCTGCCTGTTACAGGGTATACAAACAACAAGCCGCCAGACAGAAGCGGAATACTTTATGGCGATGACTGCGATGAAATCATCAAGTCATTGAACAGTCGTGGAAGCGATTTACATTCGAGTCAAAACAAGTTTAATTTGGAGAGTGCGGCCTTTGATCAAGTCTGTGGCAGGAAAGAGCCAAAGTAAATACGGAGACGGAGCCTGGCCAGAGACAGAGCCAGGTCTAAGACAGAGCCAGGTCGGAGACAGAGACAAGCGTTTGCCAATTTGGGGGTTGACGACTTGCCAGCGTTGCCGCTGCTGCGGCAGATGACATATAACCAAATGGCTCCGTATACCTTATAAGGAGGCGTGCCACCCACACGAAATGTACGCCCACATTGAACTCTCGATATTCAAGTCAGAAATAGTCGTCTATTCCGCTCAATTGTTGTTGTTGTTGTTGTTGTCGTTACTACGAAAAATTAGCATGTCATTTTTGTGATGGCAACTTTCAGAATCTTCCCATATATATAAATACTCGTATATATATATATGTATTTTTCTATTGTTTTAATTTTTATTACTGCTGTTATAGCTTAGCTACTGTCTGCGTCTCTCAAATCACGAACAAAGTGCCTGAAATTACTATTATTATTTCTAAATTTCAAAAGATTTTCGCGTAGAATTCAGAGAAAAAGCTCTGGCTTTTAGATAAGCACAACATTCCGTTTTAGAATTATACTTTTCGAGTAATAAAATTCAAAATTTGCCGCACGAGTTGTTATCTATGTCGAAGTTGATTGAATTGGAGCCATTTGGGATTCATTCACCGCCAGCCGCAACCTTAATTTATCTTATCACAAATCTTAAAGCAAATTATGAAATATCCAATGTAAATACGTTAACAATGTAAATTTGTAAACTTGGCAAACATTCAACGAGCTGAAGGTCTTAGCTGCTCTTTGACTCCTTAATACAAGTTGGCTTACAGTTGTAAGCTATTAGTTTCCAGTATACACAACAATATTGAAGATTTTTTGAAATTTAAACTAATACTTGATCAACTAGGATATGCAATCTTTGGTGTGCCGCAGAAATTGGTTCTTTCTTGGTTAATTCTCGTTACGCTTTTCAGCTTTGGCCAAATGTTTGCTTGGTTGCACGCGTCTACCTCAAATTAGATACATACATACATACATACATACATATATATAATATACAAATATATACCCTGTAAGCGAGAGATTATAAGATGACTTGGGCAGCCAAGCGAATAACGCTGGCTTGAGAAAATGTTTCTATTGAACTACACTGTTTTACTGTTACTTCAATAGCCACTTATTAAATAATAAATTATACTCTTATTGGCAGTAAACAGTAAACAGTAAACAGAATCTAGTTGAAGCTTAACCCTCCTCCATAAAAGTTTGGTATTTTCACTCGCGAGTGTGCAAATTACAAATTATACAGGGTATCAAAATGTGTATATAATGTAGCCTGTACTGGGCATCCCACAGCCGAGCTGGCCCAATTCGAGCGCTCTAATTTGATAGTTTGTGTGCTTGGGCTAAAAACTGTGTTTGGTACTACACCCATTTATTTGGGTTAATGTCTACACAGACCAGGCCCACTCAAAATTGCTCTAAATTGGTGGCTGATAAGATTGTATGAACAGAATGCGATACACACACAAATATATACACATTATTTAATAAGTATGTATGTGTGTGTGTGTGTGTGTGTGTGTGCTTGTATCGATTTGTCAGTTTGACCCACATTGACCTCATTGCAAATGGGGACAGAGTTGGGGTGCCTTTGACGTCACACAGGGCTCGGGTCAGTGTCCGTGTCCGTGTCTGTGTCCAGGTCATGTGTGTCAGGGGATGATGGTACCCTGGTATGTACCCTTTGTGAGGGAGGCGCGCGCCACATTAAACATGGAACATTACCAGCGACACTTTATGCATACCACGAGGCGTTAAAGGTCAGGCTGCTGTCATCAACATCAACAAATTGAAACACAGCCGTAAAGAATGAACAATAAAAAAACAAAAAAAAAAAAAACAATTGTTGCTTAAATTTTGAAGTACGCATGTATGTGTGTGTGTGTGTGTGTATGTGTGTGTGTATGTATGTGTGTAGATATATGCAAAGCACATGCAAAACAAACGAACGGCGAACAAACAAAGCATAACAAAACAAACCATAACAAAGCAAAACAAACAGAGGAGCGCGCACCGTAACGAATGACACCAAACGAGTGGAGACAAGAAATGCGCAAAGAGCAGCTGAGCTGAATCACAGACGATGGGAGGGGGGGCGGTCAACGGATAGGTGCTAAAGCAGCTAGCGAGAAGTGCAAAACCGGAACGCGCATGAGCAGCGACGGAACCCAGAAGAAGAAGAAGTCCCAGCAGCAGCAGCAGAAGCAAGGCCTTATGTAAATTTGCATGTGTTTCTTTGTTAATCATGATCATCATCATCATAGTTATTATTTTCGCCACATTGTAAGGAATGCGCCATATATATATATATATTTAAAAACATTCTTATTATAAAGTAGTCCCAAAATTTCTAGATTACGACTCTTTCCGGTTAATTTCAATATTGAAGCTATGAATCATGGCAACGAATCTGCCAAGCAAAAAATGTTAAGTTTCTTAAAAAATATATATATGTAAGAATGCTCTATATATGTATATATATATTATATATATAATATAATACAAATTCAAATGTAATCAATCCATCAAAGAGTATCTTTTAATAAGTAGGGACACAATCAAGATACTATTTACCATATTCAAGAACTTTTTTATTTCATCGATTGTGGTACAAATTTGTTGTATAAATCAATAAAATAAATTAAATTAGCAAAACATATATTTGAGTTCGTACGAAAATCGAGAGAAATCCATATAATAGTCAAAACTACTTCATTCCAAAAAGAGACTGCCATAAAAAAATAAATAAAACAAGATATATTTGAGCTAAAAATGGGTTTCAATAACTCGTAATACAATTACAATTATATGTGTGCTTGCAAGGCTATTTATAATAAAGCAGCTCATAAATATTTATGTGCTGTTTGCCAAGTAAATATAAATAAGATTAAGAAAAACGTAACTAAAAACAAGTCGTACTGCACTTCGTGCGAAATAATTGCCTTTTGTGGTTGTGTGAGTGCCCTTATGCAAAGCTGGCTAATTGCCAAGACTAGTTTATGCGGCGAGGCTTATTATTGGGCCTAATGACATGTTGACGCTTTAAATGAACTCAAGGCTAAGCACGGGTCACCGTCCAGTCGAAGCCATTACAAAATCGCATTGCAAAAATTGCAAAAAGAAAAAAAAAAAAAATACAAAAAGCAAAAGCGAAAGAACTCAAACAGATGCACTTTCAAATGCGAAAGTAAAAAACATACAACAATGTTCAAAAAGTAGCACAAGTGCAGATCAAGGCGTGTGTGTGTGTGTGTGTGTGTGTGTGTGAGTGTCTGAGACTGTAAGTGCAATTAAGGAAAAGGCGAAGAAAAAAACAAGTGCAACCTTCAAGAAACAACAATGCAAATTGAAAAAGCGGCAGGCCAAATGGCAACAATTAAATACAGGGCGGAATACTTATTATGCAAATGCCAAAGAAAAGACACCGCAGCGATGGGCGTGGCACGCAAATGCAAGTCTAGAAACACACACAGGCACACACACAAATGCATATACATGTGTGTGTGTGTGTGTGTGTGTGTGTGGCAGGCAATGTCATATCGGGCAGCAACAAATAATGGGAAAGTTCACGCTCACTTTCTAATGTCAGCAGCGCGGCACGCGATGTCACTGGCAGACAGATTTGTGGCACATGTGTTGCAGGCTTGGGGGGCGTGCAACGCACGGAGGAGTAGATGATTAGCAGCGGCCTGCTGAAATACTTAACTGAGAGTGCATGCTGGCATCGGTACAGCATTCCAAGCCCAGTATTCGACACACAAAGAAGGTAAGATAAGGTGCAGGTGCAGGTCTTAAGTAGACCTACAGATAAAGTGCAATTAGTTGATCTGACGGGTGAACGGACATGCTGTCGATGATGATCGAGACCGTAATAAAATACAAAAATATATTGTCAGAAAACTTCTTGACAGTTCGAAGAATAATCAATTTTGCTTTCAAGTTGGTAGGAGCTCCAAACAATTCTATAAAAATATGAAAAATATAAAATATTTTATATACAAAAAGATGAATTCCTTCCTTTGTCAAAAAGACATGTATATTTAAAATAAGCAAAACAAAAAATAACAAAATAGTTTTTAGTTTTAGAACGTTTGAAATTGCCTGGGATTGAAGCAGGCTGCGACAAGACTTCAGTCAGAAGAAAGGCAGCAAATACAATACATTGTAGCAACAGCAGACTCAGCTGAACACGTCCAACTAACAATTCTACAACAAATTATAAAGCATACTCGTACATATTTATTTATTGGTTTTATTGGCATTTCTACTGCCCGCATGAAGGTAAATTCTTTCAATGGAAAATAATTGTATTGAGCCCAAGCGAGAGGGCTCTTCATGCAACAGAGAAGGAGGCGACATGGAAGTGCCCGTTGGTGGTGGTAAGGAATCAACGGAGAGGAGCACTCGGCTATCGCGACAGCACATCGTAAGGCTTTCGATTGCCGAACAGGTTGCCATCTATCGCACCAATGAGGCAATGCGTCCGCTCTGCGATAGCGTTTGGCGCCGCAGCCATAAGCGCCTGGATTTTCGCCAGCTGGAGCGGGAGTTGAGTGGCGAACCGTTGAGCTTCTTTGTCAATCACATGATGGATAATTATCGCAGCGCCTATTTCATAGCGGATCGCCTCCAGGAGAATCTCAATGTGCTGGAGCGTGCCGGTGTCAGGGCGCTCATCAATGTACATCACTGTAAGCTGCTGCTGTCGTCGTCGGAGTCGCAACGCCAGAATGACGATGGCGATGCTCAACAAGTACGTGTTGCCGCTGTTCTGGGCGGCGCCCTGATGCCCCAGTGGCCGTTGCATGCCTTGCCCAAGATCCTGTGCAATTTGCGACGCCTTAAGGTGCACTGTGACGTCCAAGTGCATTTTATCCAGCAGTTCCCACAGTTGGAACAGTTGATGCTCTGTGGCAATGTGTCACAATCGGCACTGACCGGTATCCTTGAGCGTTGCAAGCAGCTGGATCACCTATTTATCAAGTGTCCCGAGCCAACGTTCAGTCTGCACGGCATCATCAACCTGAGCAAACTGCAGGATCTATCGATTCCCATGAGCATGTTTTTGGATATACACGAAAAGGTTTTATCCCTGCCGGAATTGCATTATCTGGAACTAACCAAAGGCGGTCAAAATTCGGAGGAGCTGACCATCGAGTGTTTGGGCCATATGCTGCAGATCAGGCCGAATGACATTGAGATTGTGCGGCTGAACTGCAGCCGCTTCAAGGGATCAGACTGGATGCGTGAACTGGATCTGCAACGCTGCGGAAGACTGCAAGGACTTGTGCTGAACAATTGTCGCTTCCATGAGCGCAAGATCTGTAATATGAATATGCCGTATGTGGCCAATTATCTGGTATTGAGTGGCTGCCCCGATCTCAGCGACTCTCAACTGGTGGACATGATCAAGAAGTGTTCACACCTATCCGAGCTCTATCTAATCGATTGTCCGCTGCTCAATGGCCAAGTGCTCTACGAAATTTATCGCATTCGACACAATCTGAAGCTCGATTATCCTCTCAGCATCATTCTGGACCAGTGCGAGCTAATCAAAACGGAGTATCAGAAGGCGGTGGGTATCTTACATTATATATATGTCGAGCTATATGTATATATTTATTCCTGATTTTAGTACGCGGCTTACTGGGTCTTCAGACAGTCAGTCATCAAGTTGGACTGTTTGCTTGAGGAAAATACAACATTTCAAAACTTGCAGACATTTTTCTTTAAGAAATAAAACGCTCCCATTGCATGAACACATCATCATCATCATCATCATCATCATCATCATCATCAACAATCGGCAAATGAAAATACAAGAAAGAAAAAGGAAGAAGAAGGCTCCAGTGAAGTGTTCTCGGAACAAGACTCATCTGCCAATGGTTTTCACCGTCTCAATTATATTACTATTAACAGTTTCGGATAGTTTGCAAGCAGTTGTTTAAGGTGTATTGTACTGATTTCATGACACCAGTAAAGCAACGTATATCATATACATGACACATGCACTGTAGATTATATTGTCAATTAGCAACTGCCCAAAGCCAACGAGTCCCACATCAATGCCAAGTAATTGTTTTAACAGTATTTGCTGTTTTTTTTTTTGGGTTTTTCTTTTGTTTGTGTTGCTTTTGTTTTGTTTACTTTGTTTTCGCTTTGCATCTCTTTTTTTTTTCTTTTTGTTTTTGCAACCAAGATGTACAATAACAATTAACTCATTTTCTTTTTTTTTTTTTGCGTACAACTGGCTTTTCGCATTTCCCAGGCAGATTTCTACAATTGCGGGCCGAGTGTAGCTGTGCAGGTGCGGGTGAGGGTGCGGGTGAGGGTGTTTTAACATTTCACTTAGCTAACAACCAACTTGATTTTACTGCATGCAAATCGAAAGTCTTGGCTGCCTGAGAATAAAGCGAAACTTATGTCGCCAGATTTCACTTGAGCCGGCGAAGATGACACAGAGATTTCAACAGAGGCGTTGGCCAGGGCTGGCAACGGGTTGCTGGAGCAGGGATCGAAGTCTTTATCATCTTTATCATCGCATCGATATCAAAAAAGCTATAAAGTCTAAAGTGAGCGACTTGGAAGTTTTCTCAAAAAATTATACTTAAAAATACAATTTAGAATGCGTTGAAAAAGGCTTCACTGATTTAAGGAAGTTCAAGTTTGTCATCCTGAACAACAACATTTTTTCTGTAGCTCAAAATGTTTCCTTTCTTTTATACCCCTTCCAATGATTTTTAGTGTTTTTAGGTGTAAACAAATTAGTTGGCAATGACACCACTTTGCTTTTGTATGAGTGTCTGTTTGAGTGTCTTGCCAGTTGTCAGTTGTCAGTTGCCAGTTGCCAGTTGCTGGCCAGCATTTGAGGCTAAATAGTCATCATTGCGCTTTGTGTTCGCAGTATTTTGTAATATTGGAAAACGAAACTCTTGAGCCAAACAACAAATGACACAAACAATTGGTTTGCCAAGCAACACTTTCTACACTTTTCACGTTGCTTGAACAAATGCAAAAGTGAAATTGGGCCTGAAAAGCGTTTTGCAATTGAGGAGTCTAAATAGGGTTCCAATGCAAGGAATTTATTACCAATTCTTCTTAGTGTTAGTTCTGAAATACAGTGAAATAATGAATACATCTTACAAAATATTAACACAGACTCAAAGCCTTGTTATAATCAGTCTCCATTAGAGTTGCTCGTTTTAGATCTGATTTCTCATTGGATCTTCTAGTCGAGTTTTTCCTTTGGCTTCTGTTTAATTTCCTTTGCCATTGCCATTATTATTCTGGTGATTGTTGACCATCGATACCATCGATTGCTGGCTTTCGGCAACGACTCTCGCTTCGGCTCGGCTGGCAAGGAGTCATTACGGTCCCCAAGGAGTCATTGGATTTTCATTGCAGAATTTTCGTCGATTTTATCGAATTAGATTCCTCTAATTTTTACTGTGTAGCATTACGTTGTTTTTCTTTCAGTTCAGTCTTTTCAAAGTGATTGTTTATTGTCTCGTTGAAATGCATTCTTATTGGCCAACAGTTAAGCGTTAGCAATTAGAATAATGGCAGAATGCTTGCCGATTTCCCTATAAATATATATAGGTATATATGTATGTACATATATGCAATTTTACAGTTGCTCAGATGTTTGGTTCGATTCCAAAAATTGTGAGAATCTGCATTTGAGCACATTTGTGCAATTGCAGCCGGTTGCTTTTGCTGTTGCCAACAATGGCAAAGGTTGGCTTACATAGGCGTCGACTCATTTCGCAACTGAACCTACAAGTACACACATACACATACACATACATACACATACACATACACACACATACACATACATGCATACATACATACGTCTTTTCCTACTCTGATTGTTATTGTGATGGTTTTGATTGTGGGGCTGGCCATTGTTTTGCGTGTTCGGCCTTGCAACTTGCGGATATGCCACACCCCCCTCGTTCGCCTTGCCAACGAACTTTGACATGTGTACTTAATAATATTTGGGTATACTTATATATGTATATTTATAAATACTCACAGATTCGCTCCTGCCAACGACCGGAACAGGATTTTTGGATACGCTCAAGCTTCGGGCTGGGTTTTTCAACTGCAAGGACAAAATACAGAAAAAGAAAAGAAAAGAAATAAGATCTTTGCTCTGATTGCCACTTGGACACACTCGGCTGACTTAAAATTGGGAGTGGGACTGGCGTCTAGGCCATTATGTATAATTCTGCTCCCCCCCCCCAAACTCCAATTTAAATAATTAAGTGTATTTGAGTTCGTTTTGGGCAATTCTGAACTAGTGCGTGGCGCACTTGGGGTGCTTATGCTGATCATTGCCAGTGCTTATCGTTTTAGATCAAGTGCAGGTCTAATAAAGAGCCCATCAACTTGTGCAATTAAAAGAGCGCTCAATGCTCAATGCACTGCTCGACTTGAACAATTAAAGCGACTCTCACATGAATAGACGAACATACACAGACATACATAAGTACATATATATACATATATTATATATAATTTATAAAGTTAGTGGTTATGTATACGCAACGTAAGCCTCTCAATTTTATATACCCCACATAATATTCGTATATAATATCTCGACGTTGTACAACGACACCAAATACAGACCATACAAAATGCGACCCAGATCGCGAACAATTAGTCAAATGACATAAGACTAAAGTTTGAATGGAACAGAAAAAGTGGCACTTATGGGCTTATTAAGGGATGTTTAGATAATCATAACATATAGCATAAGATCTGAAATGGGCTTATATAAAGTATACTTTGTATTACAAGCTTAAAGCGTACTAACTAACTAACTAACTCGGAAAATATTAGTTGGTGTAAGAAGATTACAGGAACATTTCTTATTAATAGTCTACTGCGGAGAGTGGGTAAGCCAATATTACGCATCCAACTAAGACGCGGTAAATCAAATATCAAATCAAAGATCAAATTTAATTCTGTTGAACCTTGTATTTGATAGACCATATACTAGATCCATATTCAAGAAAAGGACGCACAAGTGAAATGTAAAGAGTTTCAGTAAAGTAGGGTTCGTCAAATGCTTTCGACCAGCGCCTAAAGTAACCCAGGACACCAAAGACTCGATTAGTGACAGAAGAAATATGCTTCTCAAAATTAAGTTCGGGCAATGTATTTTCAGTGCATCCAAAAATGGCCAACTGCCATTTGTCATTTGTCATTTGTCATTTGGCGGCAGTTAAAGCGAGGCGTAACTTATGCATTTTTGTGCAAGCGAAATGTGATCATTTAACTGGTTGGCTGGTTATGGTCAGAGCTGATTTGCATGACAAGCCAAGGCAGTTGAGTGCTTTAAGCTGATACTGGTTGTTATGTTTATACTAAAATGAAGTCACAATTAGGCGAGTGCATCTGTGGAGAGTCGAAATGTAAAACGCAATTCAGAAATGGGTTGGGCGAGAACTTGATGGCCGCGCCCCGTAAAACTGACTCAAAAAAAAAAAATATATATATATATAAATATGTGTGTTTATTTATGTATACACATCTTATACACATATATGGCAAAAGGCTGACGACTCTTTTTTTATTTTTGGGCAGCTCAAAGTGTTGAGAAAGTCAAATATTCACAACGACAAGCAACATCAGCTCAGGCTGACCATTTTTGGGCCTGCTTCTGACTAAACAGAGCCGCAACATGCAAATCTAACTGGCGAAGCTACACCGAAAGAAAAAGTATTGCGCAAAGTGAGGTGTCATCGTTGAGATTTTCAATATGGTCATTTAAATTCAACTCATACAAATAATAATAATATTCTGATATTAATTGATGATTCCCATGAATCCAACACACATATTTATATACCATCAATGAATAAATAACATCATAATTAAATTAAAGTTTGCAGAAAAATAAACTAAGTGGATCGTTTTTAGCTACACATCAAACCCACTTAATGCTAATACTTAGAAAATTTTAATTTAATATTAAATGTTTAACCTCCACAAATATTAAACCTCCATTTTCAAATACTGAGCTTAAAAATGTTTATTTAATTCTTTTTTTTTGTTTTGTGTACTAGATAAACGCACACATTCATACACGTGTGTGTGTGTGTGTGCATGTGTGTGGTGCGTGCTTAGAATTTAAAGGTGGGCTACACCCGCACCGTCAGCGTCGCCATTCAATGGGGTCACCTAAATGGCGCCCGTAGATTATACCGACTAGCTGACACACTTTCCCAGCAGCTGGCCAACCAATTTATCTGTCTAGGAAGTAACTCACTTAGGAACTACATCATGTACATGTGTATGTATGTATGTATGTATTGAGAATTATATATTTGAAGCACGTTCAATGGCCAGTGCCACACCACTTGTGGCAGAGCCTCTCACTCTCGCCCAGACGCCCAACATCGGCGGTCAGACAACAGTCAAGTTGACTGCGGCGACTGGCAAATGGAGTCATTAGGCTCCTCAAATGTCATTACCACTTAATTGTTTTGCATCGTTTGCGTTCATTCAACTTCAACATCAACTTCAACTTCAACTCCAACATCCACTTTAGTTTCAGTTGGCTGTTTACATTGTGCTAATGAAGTTTGTGCATCCGAATTGGCTAAATCCGATCAGGCGAATTTCATTGCTCACCGAACACTGAACAATCCCAGCACGAGTCGTGAAACGCAAAATGTGAAACTGAAAATGGTCAAGTAAGCAGTTGCAAATGATGATGACGACTTTGTCGACTTCCACATTTTGCTAATCACATTGGCCAAATAATTTTAATAACAGTAATTAAGCGCTTGAGCCTCTGGCATAGACGTAGCTATCCACTTTACAGATATAGCCAGAAAATTATGCAATTTGCTGATTACCACATTTTGAAAAACACACCCCACCGAGCCCGCCTCCCAAAAGTAAGCTAGCAAGAATATTGCAGTCGAGTCAGGTCGACTATAAAATACCCAAACCTCAAAGGTTATATACATATATATATAATATATAACGAGTTCCAATACTCAAGCACAACAATATTTATGAGTAATATTAGGGTCTGTTCGAGCTGTAGGCCCTTATGTTGGTAGGCATATACACGGTTTCTGGCCATAATGATTACATGACCTGGCACTCAGATTGCGCATACATCACGTAGAGCGTCAGAACAAAGCCGGTCAGCAGCAAGCAATAAGCCCGAGTAAGCAGCCAGCTCAATATGAGATTGAAGGTTGGCTAGCAGTTGCCATGGCTGCCGGTGATACACGATACTGAGACTGCAGCTTGAGTTGAAGCCACACTCAGAAAAACGGCCCAAGTATCTAGACTGGAGATACTCGATTGTATCTTGACTTAAAATTGTGGTTTATACTACGATCGGTAATCGATTTGTATCGATATTGTGGAAAATTAAGAAGTTATCGATTAAATGATGCGTTTGGCATACGAGAACTTACATACAGACGGATATGGCTAGATTGTTTTGCATATATTCAAAGGGTTCTATAAATAAAATTATAAATAATTTAACTTGTATTATTGAGTGAAATATTATTGTGTGTATTAATTTATCAATGTAAATATTTATATATAATTAACTATTTTTTTTTACGAAATAATTTTTAAATTTACGAAAGTAATAGTTTTAAGAAGAAATGCTTAAGGGCAATCGATCAAAAATGCTTTAAATTTTTAAGAAATATTTATTAGAAAAGTTGCAATTGCTGAAGAAGTTGTAAGAAAGAAATTTGTAGAAATCCCCAAATTAAATGAACTTGAAATTTAGCTTATAAGTGACAAAATTTCATTTTTTTTTCCAAGTGTAATGGCAAAAGTACATCGACGAACATCGCATGGCCCGAACATATTGTATATATTTTTCTGAGTGTGGTAGCTGCTTTAGTCAGCTGAGGGCAGACACTGGCGCCAGCACAACAAATCATGAGAATCAACTCGATTATCAAGGTGCTGTCATAGACACAAAGTGCACTTGAGTGCAACAGCAGCAGAGGCAGCAGACACTTTCATTGGCGAATACTTTGTGAGAGACGAGACCATTGACTTGTTGTATGGGAATATGTTATTGATTTGCACGCAAGCCAAATGCCAATTTAAATGAAGCTGTTGGCCAGCAACTGGTCACGTTATGCAAACGCCAAATACACACAAAGAGTGTCGGCCAAAGCCAAATTGGCTACGCTGTCCATTCATCGAGCAGCGGTCCAAATATGCATCGCACAATCAGAGAAACCCCTTTTGAATCATGTGTGTATGTGTTGCTCTTGTTGTTGTTGTTGTTTTTTTCAGCTTGAACCCTTAAGCGAGTTTTTTTTTTCGACCCCTTTCCCCTGTGCAGAGCTTTGCACACTTTTACTTTCGGCATTTGTTAATTGCACTACTTAAACAGCGGGCGGGCCTGGGCTACTTTCCAAAAAGCGTTTTCTCGTCTTTGTAAAATTGGTAACAAAAGAAAATTATTTTGAACATGCTGGCAATCTGATTGTCAGAGTGACATAATGAGCGACAGCAAATGTTGCAGCTTCGCATTTTATAGTTATAGATATATAGATATATTGATATATAAAGCAGCATAATTTATTATGTTTCATTACAATTAATAATTAAATAATTTGCGGACTCGTTCATTAAGCCATACACTGACTGATCCATTTGCCAGTGGCATGCGTGCAACCAACGATTGTTGGTTGGCATCACATGTAATATGACTACAGGTACTTATGATCACAATGTGATCACTAACTAAATACAAACATTAATGGTAGTTCCTGGTTTTTGCTTTGCATCACCCATCTTCGTGTGCGGATATTAACACTCTGAGGCCACTTTCAACACGTTGGGGAAGTGCAACATTGTTGCATACGTGAGATGAGCATCAGACGATGATTAAATATCTACTTATAAAGCGTTCATAATCATTGGGTGCATAATTGTATATGCTTCAGCTTTAATGCAACCCCAATAAGAATATAAATATGTATAAGGAGAAATGCGCCCAAATCATTCCCAATCAGCTGCGAGCACGCCACATAAATATAACTTAATTAACTGAATGAAATGTAATCGTTTTTTTTGAGATAGACTTGCAACATATCTTTATTTGATCATTTAAATCTTACTTTTGGTTAAGTTTGATAAGTATACTTTGAACAGAAAAGTCAAATAAAGATTATTTGCATTTAATCTCTCCAATTGATTTAGGCAATTTAAACAATGTTTATTTTTTGCAGGTATGAACATTATGATTGAGTATTTTATATCAAATTTCAGTACAAACAATGGCTGGTGCTAAGGAACTGCTATGATGATATGATGACACTCAATTGTTTTTATAGCACGATTTTTTCCCTGTGACAGCATTAAGCTGAAATATGAGAATATCATTCATATTGCTATGAAGGGCTTCATACGTATGGGTAAAAACAACAAAAAATTAAATTAAATTGCGCCCAAGGTCGATATTCGAGCCGACTGGCCTGTATGCATAATTTGATTTATGTCCTCGCTAGGTTCCTGAAATATCCACAGTATGTGTCTTGGTGGAGCAGGCACAATATTGCCCAGTCCCTTGACAGTTGGCCAGAGGCGCGACGAATAAGTTTGCAACAGTGTTTACACATGTGTCGTTCCCATTTCAAATGGCACACCAAATACTTGCTTGCTATGCATACACGCTTGTAGGGGGCAACAATGTTGTTAAGCATATATCGACATTTAACTGTATATACATACACATGCATACACTCAGACAAAAACGCACTGAATTTCAGAAAATCGCCATTTATTTCTACAACGGAAAAGTATGTCCTTCTAAAAACTGGGCACATATTTCTAAAATTTAAATAATATTTAGCTTCCAGTGTGTGTTTTTTATATTTATATTATTATTAATAAAGTTTTAAAATATACAAACATTTTACAAATTTCATTGATATAGTTTCAACAAGTATTATTTTCAAAAAAAGGGGCTTGCATTTCTACTTTTTGAAATATGTTTTTATTACTAGAAAATATATTTCTGAAAAATAAAAAATACACATTTCCAATTTTTTTTTTGTGTATTTAGAAATTATTTCTTCAGGGCGATTCACATTTTTGGGCGATTTTCTAAAATTCAGGACAACATTTTGTTTTTGTTTTTCTGAGTGTATAAGTGTTATGTGTGTATGTGTATTATGTACATATTTGAATTCGAATTGCCGAATGCAAATTCGGCTGTCAAAATGAAAATGTTTGCCAAAAACTATTATCTTTATATGCTACTAAGTGTGTATTAATATATATTCATCCTGTTTGATTGTGTGTTTGTGAACAGCTCTCATTTGCTTTTGGCCGAGCTACAAGCACGCAACGCAAAATGGCTAAGTAAATTCATACGCCGCCCATTAATCAATGCCAAATGGGATGTGCAAAAAAAAAAAATTTGTAAAAAAATCAAAAAACCCATTGCCGTCAGAAGTGCATGGAAATTATTCAAAACACTTTTCATCAGACGTCATCGATTTGTTTAGCTGCTGCAAAAGTGCAAGTGAAAGTGAAATTATGCAAAATATCACATTACAATCATTATAATCATAATCACATGAAAGACAGATCGATGATCTATTGAAAGCAGCACTCTGCTGCTTAGCTGCAATAACAACATTAAATCAATAAGATCAACACCAAATGCAGCTAAACAGCGAAATAAACGTTTTTCATTTCATATTATAGTATGTAACTAAATATTCGCTAAGCTAACAACAACATTTGGCGCGTCTGCACAGAAATTAACGTCAATTTTGCTTTTGTTGCAAAACAAAAACTGCAAACAAAAAAAAAAAACAAAAGACGAGCAAGTGAAACAGCAACAATGAACACGAAATGAAAATCGAATGAAGAGCATTCACTGAAATTGTCATAGAGACGTGTCTACCGCACTTGCCATGCTTGTTGCAACGGGCACATCTACTTGGCCACAGTGAAAAAAACCCATGAATATTGTTGAAGGCAATTTCAAATTGATTGAAATAAGAGACGCCAAATATTTAATAATCAGTTTGAAATGCGAATAATAAAGATGTAGCCTTTACAATACTTAGAAATCTATTCTTATTCTGATGAAAACAAGAAAATTTAACAGCACACTCCGTTATATATATATATATATATATATATATATATGATTTTCAGTTTATCAGAAAGTATATTTCTAAGGCTGTATCTTTTTCTAAGCCAGAGTCTTTCGTTTCTTACTTCCAGGGTACATTATTCTAAAATTATAAAAAAATTTGTCTAATTTCCAGTTCTTTTGTTTGAATTATTTTTAAAAACCATATCATTGTTGTAGTATACACAACAATTTTCATTTTATGCCGGTTTTCTACATTTCTGGGAGATTTTTTTTGGGCGAGTGTATTTAGAGTTTATTCGTTTAAACAGCTCTACCAAATTTGACAACACCTGTTGTTGAATATGGTTAGACAATTTTTACCATAAAAGTTAAAGAAAATAACAATAGATTTGATAAAACAAAATAAGAATGGACCGAAAGTCTTTGACCCCGACTATTTCGTGCACCCACACATTCCTTGGTGTTGATAATTTATATAAAAAACGTTAAAAACACAATGAAAATGGTTAAAACAATAAGTGTATGTGTTTTGTCGGTGCGTTGGGGAAATAGCATTTTTTTTTTCTGGTTCAGCTGTGAGGCGCATTTGATGTGCACTCATTTACATACATAAGCACACGCATAAGCACACGCATAAGCACACACACACACACACACACACACACACACACGGACAGGCACACACTGACAACATCCGCACTACGGTACGTATGAGTAACGTCAATTGAATTGACGGCTTAACAACAATTACGCAACATAGCGACAGGGCGACAATGCGACTGAAGAGAGATCTAAGCCAGAGGGGACGAGGCAGCGGGCTATCGGAGGGGTAGCCTCATTAAATGCTTAGAGTGAAATGTAAGCTAAGCTAATTTTTGCACTGGCCGCTCTCACGTTTGTTTGCTTGTTGCATTCACGTTGTATAATCGCATCGTATAGGATAAATTGTTGTTGTCGTTGTTGTTGTCGTTGTTGCTGTTGTCGTTGTTGTTGTTGCTGCTGTTGTTGTTTTTGTTATATACACAGCACAGTACAGTTAGCAGTCATTATGCAGCTATATATGATAATGTTGATTTTTATTATTGTTGTTGTCATTGTTGTGCATAATTCTTGACCAGCGGAAGTACAAATGACATTGCACACGGGGAACCGTTACTATCCCAAGTGTGCATATTTCAACTTCTAAATGTCGGCCCAAAAGACTATTAAGAGAAACATATATAAAAAAAAAATAATTAAGAATAAAAAATAACCAAAGGTACAAGTTTAACTAGAGGTAATCAGGAAACCCTTGAAAATTGGCGCAATATTTTTCCACAAATTGCTCAAAACTTTCATAATTAAATTAGAAATTTGAAAATGAAAAAGTAATTTTGTCTAGAATAAATAATTTTTATTATTTATTTAATGTGGACCCAAAACAGTCCACAAATATTAAATAAATTAAATTGTAAATTGAATTGAGAGTTGCAATTTAAATGATATATCTGGGAATATATATAAATCGTAAAATGCATCAATATTCATCAGAAGGATTGAGAAAATCCAGAAGAGAGAGATGATAATCATATTTTGACTACACAATTATTTTAGACCATTTTTTTCAGCTTTTGTACGGTTTTGTTATTGTTTTTTTATTGATTAATACTAGGTAAATACCAAACATTTACCTAGAGCCAGGCCTTCTTTCGCCATATTTTTATTTATTTTTTATACAAATCATAATTTATAATTGTAACAACTGACAGCTGCGAAGTTTATTTTTTTTTTTATTTTTATTTTACACAAAATGACCCTGAATTTCAATTTAAATTCAGATGCGATTAACATAGATGTTTTGAGACTGAAATTTGTCAATCGCATTCGATTTTCATTTCGGAGGCGTCAAAGCGACAAATTTATACAAATGGCCAAATGAATATGGCCGTAACTTATTGTGGCACCAACAGCAACAATAACAATATAAAAAAAAGACAACAACAAATATCTGCATTACGCTGCACATATCTGCAGTCGACGGCTTTCGCAATTGATTAGCTGCAGTGGCAACGGCAACGGCAACGGAACTGGAAACTTCGTTAGGGCAAATTTCCCATAGTGAATACCACAAATTTTGGACAACTGTTGACTGTTGTGACTTCCCCGACTGTCGGCAGCCAGTCATCTCAGCGGTCACAGTCATAATTATCATTTAAGAGACAAGACAACTTCATCAACATCAACACAGATATCAACGGCGAGTGCCGATTTGTAATCGCTGATGGCTGCTCGGCTGCCTGGCAGTGACATTGTCTTGCCAGCATCTTTGAGATTCAGTTGAAGACACAGCCATAGATGCAGATACAAATACAAATACAGATACAGATACAGATGGAAACACAGATATGGCTACAGATACGCACGCCATGTTATGGCATCAACAATAGCGACACGCGTGCAGCAAACAATACAAAAATCTGATCACAATGAAAGCCATATCTCACCGAGTATTATGCAAATATTTTGAATACACTTTCCTCTATCTGAAATTGCTTGCGAAATTATACCTAGGGCTCGTTTTTTAATTTTTTACAAACATTTTAATTCAACTATAATCAGTGTAAAAATATTCCTCACCTAAATGAATTAAGGTAAAGATGGGCCTAGAATTTGGACATATTATTTCTAATTTTTTTATTAATGTACCATTAAATTAATACAGGTTTTTTTTTTTTTAGAGAATAGTCTTCTTATGAAAAGTGCATTTATTTTTGCAATGGTTCGAGCAACTGAGCTTGATTGGTGCTCAAGTTTAGCAAGGTTCTTGTGCATAAAATTGAATTAATTATGTCCATGAGAGGTTCAATGTTAATGTCTATATTTTCGTAAATTGTAATTGGTAATTGTGAAACCTAAGACTGATTCTGGTATTGAGTTTTTGTAGAACGTTGTTAATGTGTGTGTTTGTACGAATATGCTCCAAATTTTAATTTTGCCTTGACGAAATGAGACTCATGATCAGCTCCAACTGATAAATCTTTATTAAGTTAATCAAGTCATGTTTATCTGTATATATACAAATATACTGCGTATACGTGTCAATTTCAGAGACACTAAAATGCGTATTTCAGATAAGCAAATTCAACGCAACTTTTTGTAAAGAACTTACATTGTCACGTAAAATTTCGCAGAATACTGGGGAAACAAATGACATAATAAAGACTCTATATGGCATGATGTACAGAGTACAGTTAAAAGGCAAGTTTATGCAAGCAAAATAAATTTGATGGTTTTTGCATAAATTTAATGATGTAATTTGAGTTTCAATTTGATCAGTTCTCTCAACAGTCGTTAAATATATATTTAGATATTAAATAATTGGCATTATTGCCAATAAAGATGTTGTTGTTGTTTTTATCTGCTGTTGCATTCGACTTTAATTATTGAACAATAGAAAAAAGTGTTTATTTTTTTTTATGGGGGGCACGTGCTTTTGTTGCCTCTGCTGACACAATTTGTGCGTCTAAACAATTTCCATGCTGATTTTGCTTACTTGGCCATTGTGCGTTTATGACATGGATTTTATTGTTGCATTTGTGTATATGTTTGTTTGTTTGTTTGCCTCTGCTGTTGTTTTCAACAAGTATTTGATGTGAGCCGCGCAAAGTTGTTGTTGCAGCTGTTGCACTTATTGCTTGGCATTTGGGTCAGGCAAGGGAAATACTTGATTTATTTATTCAAGATACACTTAGCAAACCTTGGCTGAGATGAAGATGCAGATGCCAAACCTTAGACAAGGCTGACAAGGTCAAGTAGCCTGGCCACGTTCCCCG
This sequence comes from Drosophila grimshawi, assembly GCF_018153295.1. Classification (NCBI taxonomy): domain Eukaryota; kingdom Metazoa; phylum Arthropoda; class Insecta; order Diptera; family Drosophilidae; genus Drosophila; species Drosophila grimshawi. The sequence goes on along the minus strand of NW_025063692.1, from coordinate 18,652,336 downwards.
ATTTCAACTTTAAGTTGAAGGCCTATCTCAGCACCCAACTCCAAACCAAGTTCAAAGTCAAATCGAGACAGGGAAGTGAACAATTTACGTTCAACGGACGAGTAATGAACAAATACAACAAAAGCATGAGCAAAAAAAAAAAAGAAGGTAAATCGATACCAATATTATTTGTCTCTGTCAATAAATATTAATTTGTTTTTGTTTAGCTGGCACCTTTTTCAAAGTGCACAAATTATATTTTTGTTCACACGACAAGCTGCCAACCTCCAGCTGCTGATCGAGCTGTGCCAAAGGCCGTCTCATCTACTTACAGACCTACCTAGTGCATATGTATGTATTGTACAGATATGCCTATGCTCACATTAATATATACACTTTGTTAACTACTTATCATTGAAGCACTTGCTGCCAATGCAAAACGGGGAGTGTGTTTTATTGACATCCAATTTGTATCTTAGAGGCGAAATGCTTCAATTTTTTTGAAGAGGCTGCAGCTTCTTTATGCTGTACTACTTTATACTCTACTACTTTATACTGTACTCTTTTATAATATAGTACAAATTGCCTTCAATTGAAGTACGAATATTGAATTGAGTCGGAAGTGCAGTTCTGTTTCTGTTTCTGTAAAATGAAATACACGAAATACATTGTTATTTCCTTGGACAATATGTTTATAGCATTATTTATATCCATAACATTATTAAACTCCAATCTTAAATATAACCCGACTTTCAATCAGGAAGCATCAAATCAGAATTATTTTAACTAGGCTTTTGACGCTTAACCAGAATTTACACGTTAATTAGAGGCACATTTAAAAGGCTATTTCGATGTCGAGTTCCTTTAAACTTGTTGTTTTGAATATATATTTGGCTTTTGGTCCACATTTTGTGCGTAACTCGATGAAGTTGAGAGGGAAAAGTTGACTAACTGCCAGTTGACAGATCATTGACAGCGTTTCGGCTAAGAAGCATATCCCTCCATCCTCTCTCTCTCTCTCTCAAAAAAAGAGATCATCTCGACTGCATACGCAAGTAGATTGCTTTAAGCCAGGGAAATGGAATTAAATACTTTGTTATTTTTCATTTTTCATCTACACGTTGACTTTGAAAATTGCGCAGCGTGAAAAATGTTTTGAGTGGAAACGCGATGAGGAAGTTTCTGCTCGTTACCGCTTCCCATCTCAACTAAGTCTCTCTCTGTCTCTCTCTCTCTCTCTCTCTCTCTCTCTCTCTCTCTCTCTCTCCCTCTCTCTTCCCCTCCTTACACGAAATCATTGTTCCTCAACTGTTTTAAAATATCCCACTTAAGGTAGTCACAAACTGGTTTATCGACTTTTCGTTTGTTCTACACAGACACACACACACACACACACACACACACACACACACACACACACACACACACACACACACGCACACACACACACACACGTTGAGAATGAGAAGCAACAGCTGCAGGTACTGGGCAACATAGTTGGGAAACCGACTTGGCCATGTCCGGCAAATGCTCAATGATCAAGCCAAGTCAAGTCAAGTCAAGTCGAGTCGAGCCGATTCGATATTATTCAGCTCACTTTTGTGGCTCATGCAACAGCCATGACTCAGTCGAGGAGACTCTGCTCCGATTAGATAAAAGCCATTGGCACATGTCAACTGATAGCTGATAGCCAATAACTGATAGCTGATAACACATAACTGATAGCTAATAGCTAATGGCAAATACGAGTATATGTTAGGCAACATTCTCGAGTGCACTTTTGCACCTGTTCATGCTCAGCATCTGAAACCCAATCAGAGCATGCTAATTATTTATAAATGTTATGCACATACATACATGGTATTGTTGTAAATTACGAGTGCAGTTAAGAACGGCTTTGGTTAACTGTTAAAGCCAGCAAGCAGGCCGCGAAAATTGCAATTTTAATTACTGACAACGTCAACAACAACAACAACAACAACAACAGCAAAACCAAACAAAAAACCAGCTAAAAAAAGATCAGAAGGCAGTTCAGAAACACAGAAATTTATACATGTATACTATGATTACCTTTTCAATTGACAACAACAACAACAACAACAACGCGGACGAGTGTTTTGGCCAAGACAACAAAAGCCAATTACATGACAAAAAGTGGCAAGCAAACAGCAAATAATACAATTAATAGAACACCGAATTCTAAACACGCTCACCACATTTTTCCTAAGCTAATTAATTTGTTTTTTCTTAGACAAAAATGTATAAAATACGATTTTGACTTATTTTTTGTTTTTGATAAGTTTGAGTATTGAACTAAGCTAGAAATCTACTTTAAATATGTATATATTGAGCAATGAACACTTTTTTCTTGGTTTGCTTAAAGCTTAACAAGTTTAATGTATTTCCTGTCAAGGTTAAAACGGGAGAGAAGAGAAACCAGTAAGTAAGAAACACCTGGTATCTATTTTTATATTTGTATGCCCTGTTCCCACTGAAAATGCGTAATAAGGGTATAAAGAAGTTGTGCAAAATCCAATCCCATAAAATATATATGTATTCCTGATTAGGATCAAAAGCCATTCTGTCTGTCTATATAAGATAAGAGCTAGATTATTTTTAAATTTGGAAATTTGCAGATTAAGTCTCTGTGCCGAATAAATATTTGATCAATATTTCTATTAGAGCATTGTATAAATATTCGCTAATATCGATTTTCAATAGCAATAAACACGAGTATTTATTAGAATATCAAAGAAGTGTATGCTTTTGTATACGTAAAGACTTCGAAGCAGGGTAACGACAAGGCGAGCACTCTTGACTAGAGCATTCTGACGTGTTTGCTTTAAACACTTGCAGTTGTAATTAACTAAGTGGAGTCACAGCGTTGACAAGCCCGTAAAATTCTGCGTAATTAAATATGTACATAAGTACATACATATATACTATATATATATATATGTACGTGTTGTTGATTTGATTACGAGTAGCATTGTATTTAATTAACTTTATGATAAACATAAAATGTTTAAAGGATTAAAGTTGAGGAGTTCAGGAAAAAAACACTTTTGAAATTTAAATAATTGTAGAATATATAAAAAGAAAGTATTATTGTTGGCTTAATTTAAGGCAGTTCTTGAGTTTGACAATTCTTTTTTCTTGGTAGTTTTTAGTCAGCCAAACTGACAAATTATTAACTGTTATGCATCTTTTTAATGCACTCAATTCAATTATTCCATATTGGCTTAGTTTATGTTGTTATCATCTTATTTAGCCACAAAATTAAATATTTAGAGGGTGTTTTCAAAGCATTGGCTTTTGCCAGAGCACAATACTGGGAATCGCAAATTATTTTTACGGGTCAAATATGTAATTTTTTATGCGCTTCGATTGAGGACAGGTGTATTTACATAAGAATAAATTTATTACTTTCTTTTATACCAAACAAACAAAAAAAAACTAATCTTTGGAAATTGTAGGACATATTTTTATCAGAGTGCTGACTTCGATTAGGGATCAAACAAGCTGCTAGTTGCTTAGTGCGAGCGATTGCCTTAAAAGGCGAGGAGTTGCAACAACTGCAGCTGCCCCGGGGCAGCAATTGTTGTTCGCTGCTCGTTGTTCGTTGCCAAGTGCGTTTAAAATTGCGTTGTTTGCAATTGGCAGCTGCTACGGCAGCAGCAGCAGCAGCAACAGCAGCAACATCAGCAACATCAGCAACAATAACAACAATAACAAGAACTACTTAATGCAACAACGTCGCGTTTTAGTGCTTTGGGCGCTTTGGTCACGCTCAACTAAATCGGCGCGCGCATTTAACGGTGTTTTATTATTTTAACGCTTGTTGTTGCCGCTGCTGCCGCCGCTGCTGCTGCTGCTGCTGCTGCTGAAGATGATGATTATGTTGATGATGCACTGAACGCAATCATTTTTCAACATGTGTGAAATTAGACGCAATTTGAATTGCAGCAAACGTCGCGCATAATTGCAAACATATTCTAGCTGTTCTACTTGGCGTCCTGCAGCAAACAGAAAGAACGAAATAAACGGGCTAAAAACAATAACCATACGCACAAGTCGAAGTGAAAGAGGAACAGGACTCGACTCGAAGTCGCTTTTGTTGTTTGACTTTTGCACGAGCGCGTGCTGTATTGATTTTTAGCACAGGTTCACAACTCGCACACACACACACACACACACACACACACGCACACACACTCATTCTTGCACAGTGGCAGGAACACACCCTGCTGCTGCTGCTGCAGCGATGGCATGTGTATCTGTATCTGTATCTGTATCTGTAAATGTATCTGTATCCCTTGGATACAAAGTCAAAACATCATTGGCTTAGACAGCCCCAAACAGCGGCTCAAAACGCACACAAAAAAAAAACAATTATATTTGACACTTAAAGGACCAAAAAGCTTTTGATTTTTATAATCTATATATGTATATATACACATGTATATCTGTATAAACAAAAAAAAAAAAATAACAATAACAAACACAACATTTGATAGTAGCGCAAGTTAACTCACTTTTTTTTTGTTTATTGCATTTTTGGTGGGCCAACAAACAACAAATTTACAAATCTTGGTTTCGCGCGCGTCAAAATTTGTAAATACTGCTCACTTGCACGCAAACAAATAAATAACAAAAACAGAAAACAGTAGTAGTATTAACCATGAACACTTTGAGCGCGCGCAACGGTCGCGATCCGCTGTACGTCCGTTTCGCTTGGTACTGTTTTTTCTTCTGTAACTGACGATGGGTGCGTTATCGGTATCGTTAGTTCGTTATTGGTATCGGTATTGGTACGTGTAGCAAGCGCAACGCTGCATATCGATGTATCGCTCGCTGGGCATATCGATATGTCATTACACACATCGTGCATCGGTGTTGTTGTCCATCTCTGACGGCTTCTACTTTTTTTTTGTATCGAGCAATAAATGCATTTACTAGCAGAAAGAAAGTGAATCAAATGTGTTAAATGGTAATTTGCATTAAACAATTACAAAATTGAGTAATACTTTTTGTGCGTGCGGCATGTGTTTGTGTTCGATAAACTGTGGTCGTTCTATGCACTAATCATAATAAATCAAAATTTATTGGCACTCGTTGAGCCAACCAACCAACCCCCTCCGCCCTCCCTCTAACCACCACCCACTCTTAAAAAAACACACAAAATACGCATTGTTATGTTCCCGTTGTTTGTTGTTGTTGTTGCTGCTGCTGCTATTAGTGGCGGGCAGGTTAAGTGCTTTGGTGGGTGGGTGGTTGTGGGCGGTTGGGCCGACAAAAAAAAAGAAAAACCCCTCAATTCTATTGATTTTTAACAATACTCTATGCCAATATCACGCACACCACACACACACACATCCAAGTACACACACACATACACACTCACATATGCGTGCTTACAAAGTGTTTTTTTTATTTTATTTTTTGAGGTGTCATCTAATTCGCAATCTCTGCAGACGATGACAAATGCCCGCGTTGCAGCAAGGTAAGGGTGAGGTTGCCTCGCAGTGAAACACACAAAAACAATGCAGCCGGCTGCTGCTGCAGAGTCATTTACCTACTTGTGGTGGTGGGGGGGGGGGGGGTGGCGGTGCTGAATTGTGCAGTGAATACCCGCTATGGCGTACAGTCATATTAACAAAGAAATAATACGAATAAATAAAGAAAAAACGAATCAAATTTAATATAGGAATGACAATTAATGTGACAATAAATATAGCGCCCTGTTTATTTTTAAATTTTAATTAATTTTGAAATTCGAATTATTTCAACTTAGCAAAAAACATATAAATTTACTTCGCTTTAACTGATAAATCAGCATAAGAATCCAAATTGCTTATTGTATTGTTTTAGCTATTAGCGAGAGCGCACTGTAGTTGTGTTGTATCATATATCGTATATATATATATTTATATATATATAGATATGTAATATATATATATGTATATACATATATATATGTGCACCACGTAGACTGACGCCTTTGTTGCCAAGCGTTGTCTCCGCATCTCGTCCTGGCGGCTGCACTAACATTTTTTTTGGAGGCCAAGTTTACGTGCGCAAATTTACACAAATACACACCTACACACACACACAGACACACTCGCACACACAAATAAATGCGTTAGCACGTGTGGAATTTTATTGGGTTAATTGGCACCTTTTGCATTGATTTTTATGCAAAACTCCCAGCAAAGCACAACAGAGAAAACAAAATAGAATTTATAAAACAATGGCAACAACGAAAAGAACAAGATGCATGTAAAGTGATTCATTCGACTATTCATTGTATTAGATCATCAGAGATTCAATTTGTCATTGCTGGTAGAAGTAATCGCAGCGTTTTTGTTATGTTTTTCAGGCATCTGACTCAAAGCGTAGCATGTCAGCAGCGGCAGTTGAGTTAACCACTGGCTGCTGAAAGGTAGCCCAAGCCGCTCCACAACAGAGCATCCAGCACCCAACGCATCCAAGCAACGCCCAGTCAACATCCCGAGCGTGTCCCCTGAGCGTGTATATAACGCGCTCAGTATGAACTCCTGCAGTGACAGCAGCAACGATTCGATGGAACCAAACGTGAATCATTTAACTGGCTGCGGTGGCAGCGGCAGCGTAGGCGGCGTCGGAGGACACGCGGACCTGCACATGAACTTTGGCAAGCAGGCAGTTTCACAGGAGCGATACGTATGGGAGATGCGCACACGCAGCCCAAACGTGACACCGGCCAGCACTGTGCTCAACTCACCGGATCTGAATGCTGATCTGCAATATACGCCGATGCATCATCATCACCATCATCATCATCAGGCATTCGAGCAGATGTCGCCGCCCCATCAGCTGCCTGGCTACCTTAGTACCCAACATCAGCAGCAGCAGCAGCACCACCACCACCACCAGCAGCAGCACCACCAGCAGCATCACCAGCAGCATCACCACCAGCAGCAACAGCAGCAGCAGTCGGCTTATTATTACCAACGGCCTCATCCACATCAGATACGCGTCGGTCGCAGCCCGGGCAGCAGTCAGTTTGAGCCAGAGGTGAGCTGGTCACACAAACAAACAAACAAACAATAAAAACGGATGGGGAACATCGGTTAACGGTAGCCAAGTTAAGAAACAAACAATTAACTCAATACTTAGCAGATATCCATTAACATGCATATATATATATATATATATATATATATAGAAACCACAAACTAGATTCGACTCTTAACTTGTGTCACAGCATTTTGTTGCAAACTTTTTAACGCAATTAAACTATTAAACTATTTCGCACAGTGGAATGAGTTCAATTACGATACTTGAAATCAACTTGTGAAAACAACACATTGTTGTAAATTGAATTTATGGAATAGGCGAAATTCGAAATTCGATTTTTGAATACAAATTGTATAACATTTTCTAATCTCTGCTGCCTGTCGGTTCAAACTTGGTCTACAGATGCGATTTAATTAATTCTCTAGCCTCAAATATTTCAAAGAGTTTATTCAAAATATAATTTTTGTTTCCAAAATACATTCAATAATGAGTTGAAATAAGTTAACCCGATGAAAGGAAACTAATTTCGTATCGCATTTATTAGAAACTCAACTATTTTTATGTTTAATTAATTTTGCTTTGCTTTTGGATTACCCATAGGGCCTGGCGAGTCCCGGCTCGCCAACGGATGTGGGCAAGGCTGATGGCCAGTGTCTGCGAGATGGCGAGATTGTTGTCTTCGATGACATCGACACGAATTGGATGAACAAGCCCGCGGTGCTGCCTGCCCCAGATAGAGGCAGCAATGAAGATGTCCTCAAGGTTACAAAGATGATTGGGCAGCTGCCCATTGCCGATTATGAGGGTTCGCCGCGTCGGTTTGGCAATCAGTCGGGCAAAAGTGTTGGCTACCCAAAACGACCGCCCGGCTTTCCGCAACGCGTCTCACCTGCCAAGCAGCGTGCGGATAATGATGTGATGGGCAGCCTGGCTGGCAAGGCATCCGTTGGCAATTTGATTGATCTGATTGATCATGATCATGGTACGAACGCAACGGCATCCTCAAAGACGCCCACTTTTGACTATCTGTACGAGTTCTCTGAGACGCGCAAAGTGCTCGAGGAGTTCTTCAAAGGCAATCCGGATGACGATGATGACGAGAAGCGCTTTGCCGACTACACAACGGAAAGTGGCGAGGATGTGGCCAGCTCGGTAAGTTGCCAACTAAATCACCTCACCAAATAAATGCTAAATTTTGTGCACAATATTGTAGGACAACACGACGCAGCCGCGCGTTTGCGATGTGGATAAACATGTCGAGCAATCTTACATTGGCCAGCGTCTAGCTAGAATACCCAAAGACGAACTCTACATGGTGCACCGTTCGCCAAGGATGCAGGTGAGTCTCAGCCATATTCTGCCTTCTACATTCCCATAACCCCCGCTGTGGCAGTCCGCTCTTGATTTAGACTTCTGGACGCGTCCATTGCAAAAATGTATTATGGAAAGTTGACAATTATTATTAGAATATATTGACTGGCATTCGATCATTATATAAATCTGCTGGATTTTTCAAATGCATCGTGATATATAGTTGTCAGCAGATTGACTTTGATCTGCTGGGTCTATAAACTTCGTATAAATCTTAGCTTATTTAGTAAGCTAGCTCAGTCATCAAAATTATTTATTGGCACAAAAGTGCATAAATTTGACATGTGCTCTTGGTGCATTGTGCAAACTATGAAGCCCTTTGGGGTAGGATTGATACCGGATTACTGCCAGCTGAGCTGAGCTGCTTTAATTGACACAATTTTAACCCACAAGGCTTAGTGAAACTGACACTGGCAATCGATTTATTTTCAGACAAGTGAGCATAATGCCTACCAGGAACACAACGACATCGAGTTGTATATTGATTCGAACAGTCGCAGTAGCGGCGATCTGGCCGACACTGAACTGGAGGCAAATCTGCGTCGGCATTCACGGAACTTTACACTATCGCCAGAGACGACGGATTACGATTCGAATTGCGGCGATTTGGACAGTCTCTCAAATGATATCAATTGTACGACAACCGATTATGGTAAGCTCTACACCAGTATGCCCGTGCTGGAGGATGGCCTCAGCAGTGGACATGCCTCGGATACCGAAAACAATGTCTCCGTCGTTTGCGACAAGCAACTGCAGCCACAGCAGTCGCAGCAGCAGCAACAACAGCAGCAGCCACAGCAACAACAGCAACCTCAACAGCAACAACAGCAGATCATTGACGAACACGAGCACAATGGTAACAGCGATAGCGAACGACTGCAAAATGAATACAACAGCGTTACAGCAGCAGCAACAGCAGCAACAACAGCAGCAACAACAGCAGTGACAACAGCAACAGCAGCAGCGGCAACAGATGACTCACATCCGATCGAGTTTGTGTTGCCGCCGCAGTTACCCGAAACGCCATCGATCACGCCATCGCCCGAGCAGTGTGCGGAAGATTTGGAGCCGCAGTTGGCGGTGTCTGCTGATAGTGACAGTCCCGCAGAAACAGAAACGCACTACGGTCCAGTCTATGCCGCTGCACCGGCGGCCAGCAACAAGCCATCATCATCTTCATTGTTAACATCAGCAACAGCAGTAACAATAGCAGCAACAACCGCAGCAGCAGCAACAACAGCAGCAACAACAATAGCAGCAACAACAGCAGCAGCAACAACAGCAACAGCAGCAACAACAACAGCTGCAGCTGCAGCGCCAGTTGAGATACAAGAGGCCATGAAAGAGATACGCTCCGCTTTGCAGCGCGCTAAAACACAACCCGATAAGCTCAAGTACTGTGATGAAGTGCTGCCCCCGGATCCGGATTCGCCAGTTTGGGTGCCGCGCAAGAGTGCAACAATAACAGCAACAGCAACAACAACTACGGCAACGGCAACGCCGGCGATTCGCCTCGAAGATGAGGAAGCGGATACCGATCTGGAAACGGATCGGCTGCTGGGTCAGCAGGACTTCTTTGCGGAAAAGGTAAGTGTATCTGATTTGTACAGATATAGAAACGTATTCATTTGCCAACATCTGGTTGTGTTTGCTTGTGTAGACGACATCATTGACCGGCACCGCTGACAGCAATGCGAATGGCTTGATCAATAACAACGGCAGCAGCAGCATAAATATCAGCGACACCAATAGCAATCCCAAGCCGCAGACCTATTCGACGGCAACCATACGGCAGGGTATTGGCACTTCGCTGACGGCCAATTCGCCGGACATTTGCCAGATTGTGGGCACCGCGGATGTGTCACTCAGTTCACCGGAGAAGCTGCAATATTCAAAGAGCCCCACGGGCTCCATCAAATCGCTCAAGGTCTCGGCCAACACCGATAAGAAAGCCCATTCACGCAACAAGGAGGGTAAGTGGCATATGTATATCTTTCTGTTCTTTGTTATTGTCAATGTTATTGTTATATTGTGTGTGTGTGTGTGTGTGTGCGTACAGAAACGCCCCCCTAACAAAATGATGAATCAATCTATTGTGTGCTGTATTTCTGTATTTCTCAATCAATCAATTTTTGACTTTCACGTTTTTCTTTTTGTCAAACGCTGCATATTGAAATTATCATTTTCTGTAATTGATGGTGTGGTGCCTGCCATGTAAGTGAATGCGCTCTATATCTTTCTCCCTCTCCCCATTCTCTCTTGTCTCTGTCTCTGTCTATCTCGTTTTTCCCTGCCCAACAGCCGAAACATCATTTGCTTCATTTATAGTAAACTCATACACTATGTTTCCGTTTGCATGCATGTTTTAGCAGACATAGGCATACATTCGATTATTCGATTATTCGGTTAGCAGGCAACAACATAAAAAACATAATTGTATTATAATATCAGACAACACAGAATTTCAAAGTAACTGCCGGGCTCATCTGCCTAACAAATTTGTTAGTGTTCATTTGTGGTAAAGTAAGAAAATCGAAAAGACATTATCTTTATGAGAACGTATACATATATAAGATTATACAACCGAAGATTACAAATACCCTTGTAGACCGGGCTTAATCAGCTGACATCTAAATTTTTGTGCGAAGCTCGAAAGCAAAAATACGGATTTACACACAAGTTTTAAGAGGATAGCTTAAGCACTGACACTTATAGAATATATATATATATATTTTTTTCATGGGGCTGGAGACGTCTTCTTCGATGCGTTACCAAATGCACAAGAGAAGTATCATACGCTCAACAAGGGTATAAAATAATAATCTGATAGTTTCAGTTCGCTTTTGTTAACAAACATCCAAAAATGACTTAAAACTAGTTCGATTAGTGTAGAAACTATCCCTGTATATATTAACACATATATATATATATATTTATATATCTATATATATATATATAAATAAATATATATACATATATATATATATATATATATATATATTTACTTAGTTATTTGCCAAACTAAATGATTTATATCTGGTCATTATCAGGTTTATTGGAACCCAAAGTGCTCATCGAAGGCGTTCTGTTTCGTGCCCGATATCTGGGCTCCACGCAGCTAGTGTGCGAGGGTCAGCCGACGAAATCAACCCGTATGATGCAGGCCGAGGAGGCCGTTTCCCGCATAAAGGTGTGTAGATCGAGCTCATCAGTTCAGTTCAATTGTTTCAGTTGCGCTCCTTTAGCAAAAATTATGCTCGTTTAACTGTGGCTCTGTCTCTCTCTCTCTCTCTCTCACACACACACACTATCTCTCTATTCGTTTCTCGCTTTCTCGTCCATTCCCCAATAAAACAAATAAAAAAATAAACAAAAATATTAACAACAACCCATGCTGCTCACTCCTTGATATGTTTAGGCTTTGGTAAGCAACAAACAGAAACCTAACACTTCGAATTGAGTGTTGTCCCAGTTCTGTGAACAGTTTGTAAATGTTGTTTGTTTGTTTTGTTGACAGGCGCCCGAAGGCGAAAGTCAGCCCAGCACCGAGGTGGATCTGTTCATATCAACCGAGAAGATAATGGTGCTCAATACGGACCTCAAGGAGATTATGATGGATCATGCACTGCGCACCATCTCCTACATAGCGGACATTGGTGATCTCGTTGTGTTGATGGCCCGTCGACGCTTTATACCCAATGGTAGTGGCGTTGTCGTCGATTCCCTCTCATGTCCCGGCCCGGCTGACACAATCGATGGAGAGCCATTGAAGGAAATCAGCAAGGAGAGCGGCTCCTCTAACAAGCACAATCGTACCCCGAAAATGATTTGCCATGTGTTTGAGAGCGATGAGGCGCAATTCATAGCGCAATCGATTGGTCAGGCTTTTCAGGTGGCGTACATGGAGTTCCTTAAGGCCAACGGCATTGAGAATGAGAATCTGGCCAAGGAGATGGACTACCAGGAGGTACTCAACAGTCAGGAAATATTTGGCGACGAGCTCGAGATCTTCGCCAAAAAGGAACTCCAAAAGGAGGTTGTTGTGCCCAAGGCTAAGGGCGAAATTCTCGGCGTTGTCATCGTTGAGAGCGGCTGGGGCTCCATGCTGCCAACAGTGGTTATTGCCAATTTAATGTCCGGTGGAGCCGCTGCTCGCTGCGGACAATTAAACATTGGCGATCAGTTGATAGCCATCAATGGCATGAGCCTCGTCGGATTGCCGCTTTCCACCTGCCAGAGCTACATACGCAATGCCAAAAACCAAACTGCCGTCAAGTTCACCGTTGTGCCCTGTCCGCCTGTCGTCGAAGTCAAGATTTTGCGGCCCAAAGCTCTCTTTCAACTGGGCTTTAGCGTACAAAATGGAGTGGTAAGTGGCGCGATATCATTCATGACGAGTCCAATATACATAATTATGGATATATACATTTTGCGAAATCAACAAAAATGAGGAAAATTCATCTTTTTGCTTGTGCTTTCTACATTCAATTTTGAATTTGTTGGTCTAAGAAAATAATAAGTATATATTCTTTTTTTTTCGGAACAATCTGGAAAAACGTTCCTCAACCCAATCCGAAAAGAGCCACTTTAAATTCGAAATTGTATCATTAAGTAAAGCTTAAAGTATTGTTACTTAATTATTTAATTCGTATAATTTTTTATTTCGTATTTTGTATGTTTTTATTCCATATTATTGATATAATACGAGCTTGTTAGTTAGCCAAATTTTTCTGTATATATATCTGCTGTAGATGTGAATATGTATGTATGTAGTTGTTATTTAATTGTTTTCTATCTGTTTGCTTCATCTGCAGATCTGCAGCCTTCTGCGTGGCGGCATTGCTGAACGCGGCGGTGTCCGCGTTGGCCATCGGATCATCGAGATTAATAATCAAAGTGTTGTGGCTGTGCCACACGATACCATCGTCAAGCTGTTGTCTTCATCTGTGGGCGAGGTAAGTGATATACTGATATATCGTTGACATAGATAGATATATGATTAACATGCAACACTTTTGCGACCATTCTGCAGATTTTGATGAAAACGATGCCCACGTCCATGTTTCGTTTGCTCACCGGCCAGGAGACGCCAATTTATATTTAAATAATAATGTCTTATATATGCATATATTATCATGCACCTCACAGCACACACTAAGGACTAAGGACACGCATGTCTGTTGTTGATCCAGCCGAATTCTATACATTTACTTTAATTAAGCCAAGCAATACAAAGTGCGGTCAAACTATCTGAAATTAAAACCAAAAAAAAAAAAAAAACAAAAAAAAAAGGAAAAAAAAAAAAGAAAACACAAAGGAAAAGAAAAAGTACTCAAAACTACTCATCTAATTAAACTAAGCACTCGCAGAATAATAGAATGTACTCACTTCAGCTATGGCATACAGATTTGCTTTATTTGCTTTTCGTTGTACTTTCTGTTTTCTCAATGTACATGAAAAAGACTGAATTTTGTGTTATGTGTACATGTGTGAGTGCGTATCTGTGTGTGTGTGCTTATGTGTGTGTGTGTGTGTGTGCTGGTGGGTGTCCAATTGTGAGTGAGGGTTGAGCGTACAAATTGTTCAGACAAATGTCAAAAACTAGGATTTTGAGTGTATTTAACGTAAGCATAACAAGCCATAGAATGTGTGTGCCTGTGTGTGTGTCCGCGTGTGTGTGTGTTTGTGTGTGTGTGTGTCTGCGTGTGTGTGTCTGCGTGTGTGTGTGTGTGTGTCTGTATGTGTGAGTGTGAGTGTGTCCGAGTAAGTGTGTGTGCGAGGCAGAGAGAGAGAGGTCAAAATGGGAGATACGGGCAATACTCTATAAGAATTGAATTGAATTTAATTTGGTTGCCAACGCGCTAGACAGACAGCAATAACTTATTAAATGATCATTTTGTGTAAATTAATTTTATTAACTACATTTATAATTTGCAGTTATGCCAAAAAAAATAAACAAAAAACAAAACAAAACAAAAACAAACAAACAAATATTCGTTGTACGAGTAAAGATGAGATGACATTTCGTTGAATTTTTTTTCTATGTATAGATATATTATGATTATTATTATTATTGTGAACACATTATTGTAATGTACTAAATGATTGTCAAAATACTTAGCATAGTTATAACAATGCCTGATATAAGCAAACAGTAAACAGTAAACAGTAAAAACATTAAATGCATTTAAGTAACGTCGTAAAAACAATGTGTATACTTATAGTAAATGTGCAAATTGAAATTTTGCACTGTTTTCGATTAATGCCATTTAACAAAGAGAAAAAGCAAAAGCAAAAGCAACCGCAACCGCAACAATAACAAAATCCAGAGAAAACAAAAGCAAAATAGAACAGCTACAAAGTAATATGAAGAACAATAAATTGTGCATTGAATTAATTCTGTTAAGCAAAGGAAAAAACATAAATACATATATTAAAGAGAGCTTATTTTTGCTATAATTGACAACCAAAATGAGAACGAAAAGTAAAACGCAAATAATAAATGCATAAGTATAATATAAAAATAATAACAAAAATTAACATGTATGTACATATAAATATGTATGTATGTAATTATTGACTTAATAGAAATCTGAAAGCAAATGAGATTATTTCCAATATTGCAAGTGCTAAATGTGCAGGTAACCACAAATTAAAATTAATGATGTATACAAATATTATATACATATACATATACATATACATACACATACATACATACATAAATACAAACGTATTTAATTAACTTTGACCGTTCGCATTGGCATTATTTTTGCAAAAAACACAAAGCCGAAGCGGAGCAAGCAAATTCAATAATAAATTTGTAGAGACAATTAACAATTAGCTCATGTATGCAAAACGTGAATATAACTCTTATCGCTATGCGCCTAAAACTAAATATGTAACTACCACACTAACTGTATACTATCTATTACTATTTATTTATTTACACCAGATCGAAATTATAAACAAACCGAGTCTAACAAAGACAGAAACAAAAACAAAAACAACAACAAAATAACAAGTCGAATTCGGTCCGAAAGCCTTTCAGGTGAAGCGCAGCTTAATTTGATATGAATAAAAAATAAAATTACATTGATAAATGCAAACATGTAACTCGACAAGAAGTAACATTTGAATACATACAAAATACATTACATATTTATTAATTAACATTCAATTGAGTTTTCACTTGTTTGTGGGATTAAGGCGAACATTCAAGAATCGCAATAGCCGCAGAGCTACCAATTGGATTACTAGCAACCACTAGTATCATATATATATATATGTATATATCCACTTGCCTTTCTTTTTGACTTGTAAAATATAATTAAGTGGGAAACCAATTGCAAGTTTGTCTAAATTTGCTTTAAGAAAGTGATAAATTGCTTGCTTGAATCTGTCAATTGAAAGTTTCACCGTGTGAAGGTTAGAATGCAATCAAATTTGGTGCCAATTTTTTATTCACTGATTGTGTCATTGAAAATAGCCCAACTGGAATGCAATAAAAAGTTGTCATCTAGGCACATGTCACAGTCAACGTCCAGAGACTGTCGAACAACGTGTCGTCCCGCTGCATTTGGACATTAGCAAAACACCACGTTGTGCATAACTGAGTTGCCTCTCAGTCGAATATCGGAAACGGAATCCCCTGCTGTTGCTGACGCCAATATTTGAAGGACTCGTAAAACAAGTTTTTACAGCCCTACACCCAGACAAAATGTGTAACAAGAAAGTATATGTACAATTTGTCCAATGTTTGCTTTTGTGCAGCAAGTTTGGGTTGCTAGCTTATTGATGACTTAAAGTCACCAAATTTTAACCTGTTTTGATTAGAATTGATAGGTTAAGGATCTCGATCAGCCATGACTGTCTGCTTGAGTATATGTGTTGATATTAACACCAAAACATACGAAAATTTGATTTAAAATAGATTACATACCAATAAAATCGGAATGATTTTAAGTATAATTAAAATTCATTCTACATAGGGTATCCCCGAGTTGAGCACACTTTACTCAGTCAGCCAACAGTCAGTTTTTTTTTCTTCAATTTTGCAGCTGTGGGTAAATCCCAAAACATGTTTTAGTATTGCAGACAGACGTACCAATGTACGTGTCGGACAACACAGGAAGCGTCCAATATTCAAAATCGCAAACATTTCTTATTTGGCCGTTCTCAAAGCCAAAACAAAAATAAATAAATAAGAGAGGCATGTGTGCATACACATAGGTAAACGCGAACGTGGATTCTTTGTGAATGGCCGTGGGCAATGGCAAAATCGCAGTCGCATTTTTTTTCAGTCAACACCTTGGCACATATCTCCTTGCCGAATGGTGAAAGGTTTGATTTACGATGAGCCAAACGATACAAAATTGTTTCCGTGCTACCGCGGAGATCTCAGATGAAGTGAATTTTTTGTTTTTAACATAAGTTTATAGCCTCGATATGCGCAGCCCTCAACAGAAGAACGATGACATCTTTCTTCATAATTTTAAAGACAAATAAACCCGGCTTCCTATTTTAGATTGTGCTTAGAGTGGTTAATCCAAATTCGTTTCAACATTTTAACAAAAACTAGACCTTATTTTTCCGTAAGCGAAAACTTTACAACTTTGAGATAGCTTAAAAATGTTCATAAAATACAATTAATAAAAACATTCGTCTTAGATAAGTCTTAAATGTCGAGACCTCTATAAACAAGCTCGCGACTCAAGAAAGAGGATTGGGCCGGCGAAGTTAGTTGCAGAATTAAGCACGTCACAAACTCTTCAATGTTATACATTATTATATAAATCAAATATACCGAGTTAATTTATCACAACCACAACAAACTTAAATTAATTAAACAAATTCAGGGTTTGGATTCGAAGAAATCGTTGAGCTTAAGCATAAGGCATAAAATGCGATGTGTGTGGTTTTTGGTAGTATAACATGATAAGAGCAACAATGTTTCTTCATCATTAGTCACATTGTACTATGGGTGAAAATGGAAATATTCCTGGCTTGAATATTTGGTAGCAGGACTTCACATATATTTGCCATCATCGCATTTGGCCCCGCATTGTGCAACAATTCAGATCTGCCACAGAGAATCAACAATTAAGTGTGAGAAAGTTCTTATTTCAAGTACTTCTATGTAATGACTCACGTAACCGAATATTTCAATTTATTAACCATTGTGCATCCTTTTATAGCTGACAAGGCGCTGTTCCCCACACACAGCACTCGAATTGTAAGTTTAACATTTTATTTGGGCTACAAGTAGTTTTGGGTTTGTTGCTCTTTTGCTTTCGGTCGTTATCATAAAATGTAATTTAATACAGGCTCGCATTCATACTAGCGTTCCTCTATATATATATATATATATATATGTCTCTCTCTTTATTTGCTCGTAAATTGTGTGTTGCCGTTGCCTCAACTGTTTATCATTGCGCATAAGGGGCACTTGCCACATTTTTGGTTTTTGTTAATTTGCTACATTTTGAAATGTTTATGGCACATTCGAGTGTCTGCAAAATGAAAACAATTCGTATATTTCTTGCTAAATCACCCAAAAGTGACTGCCAAATCCAAGCGGTCGCCCATTAAAATCAGCCATAGTCCTTTTAAAAAGTCACCAGGGATGCCAATGGCGTGTTTCGAAAGTGTCATCACATTTCTGACCAATATCAAATTCAAATAGCCAACTGCCATGAAACTCTTATATTTAAACATCACGATGTTACGATGTTTATTTTTTAATATCCCCATAAAGTAAATATATTAATAATCAACATCACTAGTCGACTTTTTAAAATGTCGTCAGCAAAATCTGCATAATAGAAAAAAAATCGTCCTGAAATATAGATATGCGCCGTATTTTTAGCGCCAAGCTCCGCTCTCCTTATTATTCAGAGTGCGAAGTGGCTTGAGTAACGCGGATTCCAAGAAAGACAACAACTTATAACTAACAGAGGAGACGAGCCAGCAAATTTCATTAATGGCTTTTAAATTTTAATATTTATTATTTCTAAGAATAAGGGTTGGCATTTCTACTTTTTATACCATTCTTAGATAAATACATTGTAATAATATTTCTGAACATTTTACAAAGCTTTTTTAATTTAAAGAATTTATTTTTCTTATCCATCGGACTTATTTTTAAAAGCAAGTACAATTTTCTGATTCTTAGGCCGATTTTCTAAACTTCTGGGTGATTTTTTTCTGATTGTTGTAACTTCATCTTTGGGTTATTGATGTCTGAAATCCGAATATTACATACAAAATAAATTGGAGTCCCCTCTGTAAACATATATTTGTACTATTTCGTAAATGCATTATAAATTGACTACATAAATATAAATATAATAAACATAACTCAAGCTACTCAAGGCTCTAAAAAATATTAGTTGGAGATTAAAAATTAAATTACAATTCATTCAAATTGCAGCGAATACAAGAAATATTAAAAACCATATTTTCTAAACTAAAGTAGACACGGTTTCTCGTAATCGACAAACACAAAATGTACGTTTTTATTTAATTGAATTAAATTTGAAAATATTTATATATGCACCCAAGAACAATGAAATTATAAATGTAACTTCTTGTCTCTACATCAGATTATTTTTAATTTTGTAAATTGTTCGGTATATCTCCACTGAGTGCAGTTGAACACTCGCGATTCACTAGTTATTCACACTAGTCAAATGCGGAGCTACAAATCAACTTTGAGCTGTCAGACCGCCCACTGCTTAGCTGGAGCCACAAATGATGTCTAGTCACATGACTTTGTCTCGCAGCAACGATGATTGTGGTCGCACACAGAAATGCGTTGCAATCTATGCAGCCGGTCTGCTATCAAATTGTATGCCCCATGGTGCGAGTGCGGGTGTGGGATAGAGTTTTGGTTAAGGTTGCGCATCCAAATCTCGCCCCAAATTTGATTTGCATAACGCGCGCACTTATTCACATCACATATCAGAGTATATCAGTATATTTATTAAATTTCAGCTGCGACTGCTTTGGTTTGTATCAGCTTTGCGTTCTTGTTTTTGTTGTTGTATCTTAAGACAGACATGCGGTTAGCTGCAGCTGTCGTTGCCTTTTCCGTTTAATGTTACACCCGCTCCAAATTTAATTCGGCATACCAAAATAATGTAGATATATTACTTGTATCACACATTCTCGATCTTGAGTGTTTTTTTTAATGGATCTTAGTTCCAAATTGTATAAATTCTGCAAGCTAGTAAGTCCTGTGCTGTATTTGATATTTGAATTGAAATGCACACTAAAATGAATCGATTTAAGAACTTAAGTTAGCATATATTAAAGTCCCAAATTTCTTAGAATAGAGCACGTCTCGATTCTGTACCCATTGCACTTGAAATATATAAGGAAAGGTATATTCAAGTTGTATCTAAAAATACAAAGGAGACTGCTTTGACTCTTTGAACCATAAGTATTTAAAATAGCACTAACTGCTCAGTTCTTCTGCCATTTCAGTCTCTAAGAGTACCGATTGTACGTATTATATGTTAAATATATATAAAATGGTATATTATGGTTACTTGTAACAGTACCTTGAAACTATATGCATTCTATCATAGTATCCAGTATAAAACTACGAAAACTGTTTCGACTCTTTAAACTATAATATATTAAGTGTATCTAAAAGTATAGAGATCTAACTCTGTACATGATATCTCCTACACAAGCTGTGCCGTCTATTAGTTTTTCTCGTATTGCTGTTTTTCAATTTTGCATTTGTGTTTTCTTTTTTCGTTTTTTACTTGCCACCGTTCTGATTGGGGGCTGCTGAGAGCTGTAGTTATGAGGCGCTAGATTGTCGCATGAGTGCGACGAACCCATGACTCCACTCAAGTGCCTATGGTGGCGATGGTGTCGCATGGTGTGATGGTGTGAGCCGAGCCAGCAGTCGAAATTTATTATTTTAAGTGAAATATTCTCCGTGCGGTTAACACATCACACACAAAATGGCAACCGAAATGACGTCTACTGTGCATTTCACATACATATATAGATATGCATATATTTACAAAACATATTCACGATATTTGTACGCATACATTTATAGATGGGTGCCAAAATGTGTATAAATAAAGCGCTGTAATATTTAGATTACTAATATAACAGTACCAACATATAACTTATTTATGGCCAATGCTGGCGCGTTAATATTTGTGTGAATATTTGATATCCCTCGAGTAGACGAAAATACAATCGCACATTCTGACATATGCTTAGTACAGTCATGGCCATAAATTTAGCACTGCATTGTGCTTATATTTATATTTCTACACTTTTCCGCAATGGATATTTTTTTGCTCAAACCTCATTTTGGCGTTGCAGATGTCTTTGCTACATTTTTTTTTTTATTTCTCAGTTGCATTCGATCTTTCTGTTTTTAAGCGCTTACACAAATGTGTGTAGGTGTGTGAGAGTGCTGTTTTCCATGGTCAGAAGGTGGGTCATCATCATCCACATAAATTGTCACACACTGCCCAGCATCTGTGGCGACAAGAGTCCGTGAATATTTTGCACGTGTGTCCATCCGTTTAGTCGATTTATGTCCTGTTTCTGCTCCTTGTGCACATTAGAGTTGGTTAGTAAGTTTGGCGTGGGTTTAGAATTGCAGCGGCTTCAATTAGTTGACCACCTGGACTCATGTCTCTGGGGTTTTGCTTTAAGAAATTGTAAAAAAATAAGGAATAATAAGTTTTGTACAGGAATATTCTTTTCTCAATTCCAGAATTACTTTTTTTAATTTAAAAATAATATGCTTATGTGATCTCTAAAGTAAACAACAGCTAAACTCTAACTAGCAGTCGAGAGACCAAATTCACACAAAACAATTAAGGCAGCAGTCAAAACTAATTTATTTCAGCTAAACTTGTTTTATTTGTTGTAGTTAGTTGCTACACAACAAACTAACAAATGAAAATAAATACCCTGAAAAGAATATGAGCAAGCTTTGTCTGTCGGTTGTAATTGTTTATTTCGTTCAAATGTTATAAAACTGATTGGACCGCAGATTCAATTAAAAA
Source organism: Drosophila grimshawi (assembly GCF_018153295.1). Classification (NCBI taxonomy): domain Eukaryota; kingdom Metazoa; phylum Arthropoda; class Insecta; order Diptera; family Drosophilidae; genus Drosophila; species Drosophila grimshawi. The sequence goes on along the minus strand of NW_025063692.1, from coordinate 18,630,878 downwards.
CTGATTCGGACTGCAGATTCAATTAAATGCATATACATAACAATTAATGATGCAATTCGAGCTGACTTCGTTATATAGCTAGTGCAGTAAATTATTATGCACTGTGCATCAGCAGTGAAAACCATATTCGAAATTTAGTATCTGGTAGTCTACCACAAATTTCAATTGTTCACTTGCACACAGAGCAACTTTAGGGCCCATAAATTGTTAAATCTGGCTGGCAAATTTAGAGCCTCAATGCGATAAAAAATTATACGCAGTACAAGTGTCAAAAAAGCCCAAGGACATATCATTTTTAACCACCAATCATTTTGATAGACTTACCCCCCTGACGTTGTTAAAAGCATTGCTTAAAATTTATTTTACTTATTTTAATTGTATAAAGTTTGAGAATATTCGATTTGCTAAAGTTCGATACGTTGATCAGATTAGATTAGATTAGCCTTAACACTTGTCTAGTTGTTCACCTGCTCATAAGAGGATTGGCTGATTCAGGTTAGGATTCAATTAGAAGTTAAGTCACATGGTCAGCACCTGTCACATGCCGTTAGCAGCTAGCAGTTCGTGGCCCGCAGATTGTCTAAGGAAGTTTGTGTCGAAGTGATTAATATTGCAACAATTTAAGCTTGCATGCATGCAAATAAGGACTCACACCTTAAGCCGGGTAATTGCAAAAGCTCAGCGTCCAGTTCCCTTGTAGCGGTTCTCAGTTCAAGTCACTGAACTCAAAGCTCCCCACTCAGTTATTGTGGGGGAGTGGGGACTGGGGAATGGAAGTGGAAGTGGAAGCGAGTCCGCTAACAAAAAAGCAAAACGGCACACGCCAAGTTTAAAGAACTTGACACGAAAAGCGATTCGAACTGTTCCCAGCGGCATACCAGTAGGAAGGATTCATTTCATTCATGAATCGCACACGAGTCCAGCCGACCAGCTGCTGCGGCGGAGAATTTTCTTTTATCCGCGCAGGCGCACTGCAACCACCGAATCTAGCAGGGGTAATTGCTCTACTTAGGGGCTGAAAACTGGGTACAGCTTACAATACTGGGCCTTAGCCTCAAAACAATGGCAAGGGGCATTACAAATATTGGCTTAAGAGAGTGTGCGCTCTTAAAAAATTACTGGGTACACTGTGCTGCCACAAGCAATTCCAACTTAAATTGGGAACCTGTGCTGCTTGCCACATGCATTTTCAAATGCAAAAACAAGCGACCTTTTAAACTTTATTCATTTATCGGAATCACGTGCGAAAAGATATATAGGATGGAAATAAAGTTGAAATGCATCAATTGGTAAATTGAACCCAAGAGCGACAGAATCAGATTGAATTATCGTGTTACAAACTTTAATTCAAAAGTTAATGCCGGCAGTCATTGTTGGAAAAAATGGGAAATATTTTAGAAAATATTGATAGGCATTGCATATGGTTAAGTCTCTGAATCAGCGACAAAACTTCGGCAAAAAGTGTTCTCAGAAAATCGGTTAAAATAAGAAGTTGTTGCTTGTTTAAATTAACTATATTTTTAGCGTACAAATCTAAAATTTTATTTTAAAACTAACAGAGTTTATAAAATATCTAAAAGTAATAAACCTACAGCTCCCACAAACAATTCACACTAGACCAAATAGCACTCAGTTCAATATGCCACCGAGTAGAACCGAGTTAAGCCAGAGGCGAAAGCCAAAGGCGAAAATTGACTGTGTCCTGCAATCATTTTCCTTAAACTGTCTTCTGGATACTCGAACAAAAAGGCGCGTGTGTTGATTAGCATTTTTTGCATATTCGTCCATTTGAATGCAAAGCGAATTATACGAACAGTGCCTGCCAAAAGCGTGTGAGCAGCAGCAATCAATAAAATTTTATACTGTGCGCCAGTAAAAAAAAAATACGGACAAAAGCAACCAAATGGCGAATAAAAAAAAAGAAATGATAACAGTATTATTTTTTATTAGAATTTAAAACGGCGGCTGCTTGCATATATATGTATATATATATATTATTTGGGTTGTTTTACTGGGTTCACTGTAAACTGCAAGCTAAATTACTTTCAAAATCAAAATACTTGCATAGATAAAAAAATAGATGTATGTATATCTATCTGTGCACCATTAAAATTATCTTAGACGGCACCAGAACCCAAAAATATCAAAAATGCCAAAAATGCATCAAATTAAACAAAAAGTAAAATAAACAACAAAAAAAAAAACAGATTGTTTTAGTACTTCGAAGAGAACATACCCTTGCAGATAACAGTCCATTGCTATAGATATAAATTTAATTATTTATTATTGACAAAGCGAAATGAAAGATTAATGTTAGACTAGTGTCAAAATGTGATTTACACCTAAACGAGTTTAACAAGCTTTCCAATATTTTATACAGCTACATAGTTATATAGATAGACATTGATCTAGATCGAGACGGCCTAAAGAATAGAATATATATCCAGATTACGGACTCCCAGATATTTCCTTTAATGCGTTGCACACTTTCGAGAAAACTATTATACCCTCTGCAAGGATATATAAAAAAAAAGGAAAAGAAAAATCGAAAAGGCAGCTTAACGTATTATTTCTCGGGTTGTGCGCTGTGCTTTGTGCTTTGGCCTTGGCCTTGGCTTTATGCAAAATCAATGCCAATTGAAGTAAAGCTCAACTGCAGGCTGAATGAAGTTCGTTCCTCTATGGCATATTTAGGAGCGTACTTTTGCAAAGCTTGCCACATGCATGTTCACATACTTGCTGTGTACATACATGGCAGACTCTCACAAATGTCAAGTTGTCCCTTTGAACTTGGCTCCTCCAGTTGAATGAGCTCTGAGCTCCACAAACACATATGCATAATAAGTATGCACATTACTAGTTATTTGTCAGTATATGTTTCACATGCTATCAACTATTGATTTACAAGTAATATAAATATGCATGTTTCAATCAAGGAAAGTAGTAAACACCAAGCTCACCACAGTTATTTCTTAAATTACCGATATTTACCAATTAAATTAGGAACGTACAAGGTACACATAGATAAGTGTATGCTCAAGTACCCTGCCACATGTAAGCATCGAAATGTCATCAAATTGAAACAAAAATGTTCAGACAATCTTTGCCATTTAGTCAGAAGCCAGCCACACAACCTGAAAAAATACCGCTTGAGTAATCCGCTTACAAGGTCAAATTACACAGAGAGTATGTGAACAATGATGACCAAAGCAATCAAATGCATTGTGCTTGTGTCCGCGACTTTAATGTATGTCAAAATATTAGATTTCAGTTGAGAATTTAGTAGAAAACAAATTCATATAAAAATACAAATTCAAATTCATATAAAATATAAACAAAACGCATTTTATTTTTTTTATATTTATTTTGTTGTTAACAATAAAAGAACATAGTCGTAAATATTCAGTTAACTGTTAACATATTTTTCTGATTGAATGTTTTCATATATATATGTGTGTGTGTATGTGTATGTGGTGTCATTCAAATCAGTGATTATTGAAGACCTTCAGGCCCAATTGATTCTACCATTCCAGAACCGCTTTACGGCCTGCCCTGATGCTGGCAACGTCTGGTATTTCACAACTTATCTTCACATTGCTCTCGCATGCTTCATTGGACTTAGGACACTAAGCTGTCAATGCTGCGTTTATTGTACATCGCACTCACCCACACCTAAAGCGATGGAGAGAGAGAGCGAGATAGATATGTATATAGAGAGTTAGAGAGTGAGAGAGTGAGAGAGAGAAAAAGACAGCATTGTCATAGCTCGCATTGTGGTCGAGCCATATTGAAGACGCACTTGCACCCAATTGCTGCATAAAAGCAGAATCACTAAAGGGAAGTAAAGTGAAACTGAAAACTGTGCTACAAAATGTTTTATACGCAACAACGCGACTCCATCCCTTACCATATTGGCAATAACAATAACAAATAAGTTTGCCGCTTTAGTTTAGTATCCTTTGCCTTCTGTCACTCAAAAGATTGCACACTTTTCATTCTAACACAGATTGTTCAACTTATGTGTGAATCCACACTCAGAGTCTTAATTCAATTCCACATTATTATTATTATTATTTGACAAAATTGTGTTGAATGCATATTATTTCTACTGGCCAATGTTAATTAGAAATCTGATTTTGCTTTTCCCTTCTTATTTTTTTAGTTAAGTAATATTTTTGAGTCGTTTATCTAGTGTCATACTTCAAAATAAGTTTTCTACCTGCGACATTAGGTGTATAATTCAACTACAAGTATATTAAGTGTTGTTGGCCGAATAGTTGCGTTAGGTGCAGGGTATCTGCTGGTCAATCCTCATTAGTATTCTGGTGTTTACAGAACGATTTTCGGTTCAGCAGTGGTAAGAGCAAGCCGCTTATTCGCCTGAGTGGCAAAGCTTTTACGGGTTTTGATATATTACGCTGATGGAAATGCATTCACTTTACAGTCGAAAATAGCTTAAAATTTACAATCCGGACAGGCTGCGTGGTGACATCATGTATTTTCTTCTTCTTTTTTTTAGTGGGCTTAAGGCGGATTAGCTCTGCCACTGCTGCAGAATTCTTACATTTACTGTAAGCATAATGGTTAAATCGTATTTCCTAATTGTGACTCACACATAATTAAATGATATATTTTAGGTCCAACCGCACTTTCTTGGTCAGTAAATTTCGAAATCTATTTAATTGGGTAACTGACTGATCGGTGTTTTCTTTGATGTTATTTTGGAAAGTTTTTTTAATAAAGATAAAATTGGGTGTTATTCCACTTATCCTTAATATGCCTTTTGCTTGTGGCGTTTGCTAAATCAATTTTTTTTGGCGATGTTCTTCGGTCATGATTGACTTAAGAACTTTGCGGGGATTGCTGTCGGCTGGGGTGCATATCCTTTTGATGGTTGCCATTGGCAATTATTTTGCAAAAAATTAACAATAAATGGAACAAAACTTTTAGATAACTTTAGCGCTAACTTGGATCCCTTTCTGCGAGGTGCCATCTTATTTACATAGACAAAAGCCGTTGTCCGTCGGCTGAACACTTGTCCGGCAAATCGGTTCAGCAAAGGTTCAGTTCAGCAATAGCTGCGTCATGAAAGGCAGCAGCATCCTCGGCATCAGCATCACCTCATCATAGCAACACTCCTAATTGTCTTTATCCCACTTTTGACATTGTCATTAACAGGATCTGCGTCAGTTCGGATGAAAAAGCCATGTGAATCACTTCACACTTGATTTTTGCTTTACGGTTTAAGTTAATTTGTAAATAGAATGGCATTTAAAGCGGTAGAGAATGGCAACAATCAGAAATCAGAAACCAAAAATCATGCAGCGGGAATTGTATTTATATGTAAACTTGATTATAATTTAACATTTTTAGATTATTGCCATTAACAATGCATTTAAGGCTTACAGACTAGATGATTATTTTATTTGAAGCTTATGTTAAAGATTTCCAATAATTTAAGGCAATTTCGCTTGAGCAATTCATGTAAATCTTTCCACTTGATTGCAATTTTAAGCAATTTTCCCACTTATCCACTTATTTTCTGGGTGCAGGTGAAACTTTATTACATCTACGCAACATAAAAAGAGCGCGCAATTCGTTGTTGCCACATGTGATAACAGGCAGCAGGACATACCCACAAACACGCAGACATAAACAGATCTTGAGTTGAGTGTGACCTGTAAGTGCAATCAATGCGCTCGTGCAGCAGCATCAGTATCAGTAGCAGTATCAGGCACGTGCGAGCAGCTGTGCTATCAGTTGAAGTTGCCACAGGCAATCAGCCAGCAACGTGCATTCAGCATACTGGTTGCAGCAAGCGAATCTACAGTGCTATCTACAGCACTCCATGTCCAACCATATTCTCTTCGTGCGTTGTTGAACGCCGTCCATTATGCCGCCCCGGCCTCGAATGTCGATTTAATGCATAAACTTGACTGCTCAGCTTTTAACAGAGCAAAGTCTGGACACTGGCAATGGATAGTTGGTAGTTGGGCGTAGGAGATTGTATTTTACATTTTGTTGCTGTGTGACTGCGCTGTTATGCACTGGCTTTTAATACCCGTGCTCAAAGCATTTTACTCGACTTTAGTTCAGCAACTTTTATACTCATTACTTTCTCAATATATGTACAGACATTCAGATGACTAACCTGTTGTACAATTTATAAAATATATTTTAAAGATGTCATATATTAACTAAATTGTAAAATACCAATGAATTTAGGTCTGCTTAATATTGTGCAACTGTTAATGCATAATAAATAAATGCATATTAACAAATATTATCAATTAATTTTATTTTTTCCAATATTATTCATCGAATCATATTATAAAAAAAAATGATACTATTTTATTTTTGTTTATTTGTTTGATTTTAATCAAACTTTGAATGCTTTTCGATGTTGTAATAAACTTATCTTACTCCACAGCTTCGCAGACTTACCCATCTTTTCTATATTATTATTCTTGCTTTATTTTGTTTATTTTTTATTTATTTAAAATTTATAATTTAAATACTCCCTATCAATTTTGTATAATATAATTTGTAACTTTTACATTAAATTTTAATTTCCCAAAAGCTACTTAAAAAATTCTGGACTGTTTTTAGTACATAATATATAATCTTTTACACTGATTTTCCACAATAAAAAATAAATATTCATTAAATAAAATCTACAACAAAAGTGCTGCATATATGTAGCTTCGTATATTATAGTCGACTCCAGTCCGATTGCAGTGAATTGTATTATGTCTGAATATTTCTGAATTATACTTACGGGCGCAGCACAAAAGTTATTGCGGACGTTGACTGTTCAAAGTTGATGCAAAAGTGGTTGCACTTGCCACCTGCGTGTGTGTGTGTGTGTATGAGTGTGTGTGTATGAGTGTGTTTGTAGATGTTTGTGTGTGAAGCTATACGTCAATTTAGTTAATATTGCCGACGTTTATGATGAATTTATATGCTGCGGTTTTGCTTTACACAGCCAGAGGCAAACAAAGCCATTAAAAAGCAAGCTAAACAAAGTTATGACGTTTTATGTTTATAAAAACAACAATAGGAGCAACAAAAGCAGCAGACAATGCTTAAACTCAATTTGTACGAAGATACGCCCCAGAAAATATGGCAACAGAGGCAACTTTTGACAGAACATTGGCACTTGAACTTGGAACTCAATTCGCTAGCGAAAAAAGGCAATCATCTAATTTCGTTATTCATAGCAGTATTTGTAATATAGAGTTTATAAATTCATCTCATGAATTAAATATAGATTTGCTCTGTTTGAGTAAGCTCTATCAAAAGCCCAAATGAAAGCAATTTGTTTTCGGCATCCAAAAATACCTTCTGATAGGTATTTACCATGCGCACAAAATGCAGAGGACACAAGATAATCTGCACAATGAATCAAATTTTGTGATTTTCATTTATTGTCGGCTTAACATGTTACATAAATGTCAAACAGTTAGAAATACATTTTGTGGCATGTGTAAATACATTTGTACATTGTATTTACTAAAATAAATTTAATATAATTGCATCTGCAATTTGTTTCAACAAATCCATTATTAACAATGGTCAAAATATACTTGTTAGTTTGAGTGTGTTTGCAGTTCTATTGCATTTTGTGAAATGAATTTGGTTATGCTTCGGTTGGGAGTTCACAAAGCATATCTGCTACATTTTATAAATAAATATATTCAATATGGGTGACAATAAACGAGACCTTCGTTTACAAATTCTATCAATCGCATATATTGCAAAGTCAATTATAATGGCCAGACATCCTTGCCGGGTCGATTTCACACTCCTAGTTAAGTGCTTAAGTGTCATTGATCGGTTGATTGATTGTTTTATTGGAGGAGTCATCTTGTGCCTTATTTATTTATTTATTTTTTTATTTATTATAAAGCAAGTCAAAAGATATTACGTGCCTTGCTCGTACTGAATCAAACATTCATTCACAGTGGTTACGAAAATTTCTACAGTGTCTATCCTTAATGCGTTTTTAATCCGAACATTAACTTTTGGCATAGCTTAACAAATTCAAGTTTAAATGTGAAAGATCAGTTTTCTAAAATTTAAACAAGAAACAAGCAGGCAAGCAAATAGTATTATTATGTGTCTATGATATTATGTGTCCCGAAATGACTGTAGCGCAACCTAAACCTCATATCGGAACATCATCAAGCTGGCATAGGAGAGCATATATTTCAAGTTTAAGATCTCGATCTGTTATAGTCTCTGAGTTCCTTTTGTTCATACGGATGGACATGCAATGGATTTGGCCAAGCTTTTGACTCGGCTGGTGATCCTGATCAAGAATATATACACCTTAAGGTGTTTGAAAATACTTCCTTACCTATTTGATATTGATACATATTTTTAATGGGTTCAAGAAAAAGCGGTTATTTCAGACCACAGTTAATTTACTGACATCTCAATTATATTATACATTTAAAATACCAACCGAGCTGTATAATATATTTGTCCGATGTTAATAAGTTTTTTTTGCACAAATGCAAGAAGGCTCCTTATGCCCTGTAACCAGCTAGTATTGCTCTGGTATAGGACTATATTTATATGTATATATTTATAGTATGTTATATCTACGTATATATATATTTATGTGCACACATATATACAGATATATCTTTTTTAAATATTTGTTTTGTTACTAGCGTCTCGTCAGACATGTTGACAAAATGCTATTGTTATAGGAAGCCACAAAAACGAGCAAAGTGTCGAAATTCATTCTCTTTCAGCGCCTTTTTTGTTTGCCTCACAAGTTGGCACATTCACACACACACACACATACACATACACACACACCCACATTGTGGCACACACATGCAGGTTAATATGTCATATTTGTGTGTCTGCATATTTGTCGTCTGATTGTTGGTGCCACAATGCGTTTGGTTTTATTTCCAGACTGTTTGCGCATTGCTGTTTGTATTGTTGTAGTTGCTTTCATGTTTGCCTTATTGCAGTTCGTCCCGTTGGCAAATATCTAAAGAATTATGCGCTTTAACCTTTTCACATCCACAATAACACAGCAATTAATTTCGCAATTCTGACGAGCTAGTTAAATCTGGCTAATGCTATTTGTTTATCAGTTATCTGTCTACGATTGAACATCACCGGGCCAGTCTGCACACAACTATTTATAGTAATAAAAAACAATAATAAAACTCTAGTTAGAGTTGTTTAAATTATTTTCAATCAATATAAAATAATAGAATATAATCAATATACATAAACAATTTGAAATATGAAAATTCGATGCATATATGTATATATATGATTCGAATAAAATATATGCCTTATCACATTTGGTTATTTCACAGGAAATAATTTCTGCCAAATGCAATATTCTTATGTATATATTTACGTATATTATTGGACAAGAGTATTTATGCTGATGTTGGTCCTTAGTCAGAGCTGCTCTCTCTTATTTTAATGTGACACTTAAATGACAGCGTTGAAATTGAATTCAGCTCCATAGACACCACATCAGCCATCTGGGGCCTATTTAATCATTCGCACATAAGGGTCGTATGAGCAATATAATGTGTCGCTCCGCTCTTTGCTTGGCTTCTGCATTGTGCTGATGCTTGTCACTATTGTCGTCTTGAAGGCTTTGGCCCTGGATCCGGCTCCATCTCTAGCTCTGACTGCAGTTTCAATTTGGGTCGGGTCCGCGCCTCATTAATGTGCGCCGTGTGCGATTCAAATTAGGCACGCAAAGCGCTACCATTAAAAGCGGCGACAAAAAAGGCGGCAAACAAAACATAATAGAACAAAGCAGAGCAAAACAGAACAGAACAGCAGTGAAAAATAAGGAGAAAGTAACTGAAAACGAATCTGTCGCATAATTACAAAAAATGTGTCAGACATGGCCGTGTGAGCAGCTCGGCTTTTATGTGGAAAAGTCTAGACATGCGCTTGCCGGCCAGATCCGTGAGCAGAATGCCCCTTCCACAGTCCAGCCTACCAACTTGCAGCCAACGACTCTCAACAGTCCTTTCCACATGTCAATATGTGCTCCTACCGCACTCTCATACATACCCAGATCCCCCCCAGATCCAACCACTCTTTGAGGCATGCTCATGTGTGTGTGTGTGTGTGTTCAGAAGCTTTAAAGCAATTGTTGTCACTGCGTGTAATTGTTGATGCTTTTGTACAAAATCAGTATTTACGATTGACATGCCGGCCCAGTGGCTCTTTTGGCTTTGACTTCGTCAATGCTGACAATTGCAGGCAGACGATTTTTTGTTAAACGCACAAGCATCGATAATTGTCAGTGGAATTCCCAAGGCAAAGTCTTAATTCTATGCAAGATCAAAGCATCTGTTTTACATGCTTAAAGCTATATTTACGGATACCCTGCAGTTGTCAGATATATCCAGATATATGTACTTCTCTATGATCGGGCAAATTTAAGTAGTCCAACGTATTCATTAAATTTGTATCTTTTTTTATTGGAATAAAAATAATATAAAAAGTTTCATGGGCAGCAGTTAACAATTTTAATCTTCACATAAAAATTAAATTAAAATTTATTTAATTCCAAATGCCATTAAGAATAATCGAGTATTTTACAGATATTATCATTTTTTTTGTTTTTCTTTTTATATGATATTAAAGGTTATTGAATTACCTTTCCTAAAAGTATAAACTCTCTCTGTGTATATTTAAACAAACCTAAATAAATGGACTGCAGTGTGCTTTTAAATAAATAAATAAATGCATAGACGAGTGGGATACTTTAAATCAAGAATACAGAGTAACTGTTGAAGCTGTTGACCTTTACTATTTGTTATATTTGTAGTTTCCATGTTTATGTTAGGTTTGCTTTGATGCGTTTTTTTGTTTGCTCCACAACTTGAGAAAGAAGAAGACAATAACAATGGCAACAACATCATGTTGACTAAGAAGTCAGCTGGCTTTGCCATTCTTGTCGCTGGCCGAGGTACATTGATTTAAATTGGCCATTTCATTGCTCCATTATTTGCCTGAAATGCTGTGGATACTCAAGATTTGCCGAGATACTCAACTTGATTGTTTGCTTGGCTTGGCTTGGCCGTCGTCGTTTATTCTATTGCTTTTTGTTGCTACTTGCGCTTCTATTCGTTTATTCATTTATTTATTTACCTATTTTTTGTTTTGTCTGGTTTTAACTACTATTTATCTCATTGTTAGCGCTGTTGCTTTGTCCCTTTTTTTTTTGTAATTGTTTGCTATTTTACTTGCGTTGCCCTCGCACTTTAATATTAACAAGAGGATTTACTGTGTACTTAACTTAACGTTCAATGTCGATTTGAATCAAATTTCTGGATGGAGTAAACATTTACTGACCTGCAGCTGTTGACTAAAGGAAACGTTCAAATTCTGTTTTATTTTGAAAACTATGCAAATATGTACATAATTACAACTGTATTATGCTGCAAGGTAATAGTATCAGTTTCCGGTGGATGCATGTTTGTCAACTTGTGTCAGTAAGCGACATCCTTTTCTATCCTTTTATGTTCTGCTGTCTATAAATGCGGAATTACTTAATCAAGTTTATATGAACGTCGCTGGTATGAACATTTTAAGGTCTCGCTTCAAGTTTCAACAGCAAGTCAAAGACTGATGAAACAATTTATTCATCAGAATCATTTCCTGTTGTCAGCTGCAAAATCTTGGCTGCACTCGAAGTTGTACCGCAGATATGTGTATGAAGCTAAGTTATTTGTTGGAAATAGTGTTCATATTGTAATTAACTGAACAGGGCTTTTTCCTTTAAGTTACCAAATCCAGTTATGTTTAGAAACGAATGAATTCAATCGTCTTGCGTTCAATCACCTGCGCCGCTTCCCATTTACGATTCAAATGCCGTACTTATTTCAATTTGAATTCTTACCACATTTTCGGTTCTCTAGCTCTTCTGCATCTTTAATCCATTTCGACCCATCGACCCACTGCTATCCTTTTTCTATTTTTTTTATTTTTTTTACCCTTGCTCATTAGCCTAGCTGATGTCACATTTTTTAAGAGGTGATTCGACTTGGCCAAACGAATAAAACAAACGCTAGGAAACAGCTATCGAAGATTAGATTGCCTTGTAGAGTGGGGCTAATTGGTTACGTCTAAAGTGAACCCTTGATATAAGAAACCGACTGATTTCATTTGGGTCAATAGGTGAAACATCTGCGCCAATGAAAGCAAATCACAGCAATGTACATCTCCGTCTCAAGAAAATGGTTTCACTTCAGGAGAGCAGCGATCGCTAAATAGGTTGATTAATGTTTAAATACAAAAAAAGGTATCGAAAAGCGATTTCCAGTTGGTGCTTCGATACTCGATATTCGTCAGATATTCGTTTTGGGGAAGTGGCTGCGAAGGAATCTTGTAACCAGTAACTCTAGCTCTGAAATTGTGGGAGACAACGGCCTCGGATGAATAGAAATTTGAATTTGACGAATTCGCCAGTTTGCTGGGAAATGGGAAGACGACTTATAATACGTTTATATAAACGGCTGGGCGCTTACCAAATTATTAATTAAAACGGCTTTTGTGGCAGTCGCGCTTTAGACAGCGGCAGCAGCTTGTTATGCAAATTTTGTCGTCACTGTGTGGGAAAGTAGTTTACTTTTACTTTTGCACTGCAATTGCACCTGAGTGCTGTAGTTCCACTTGCTGCTAATGGTAGCATACTAACCCAATGAAATGCAAACGATTTTACATAAACTGGCAACTGGCAACAGGCAACAATAGAAACAGTCGAAACAACAGCGCCATTATGGAAATAGCTCACACATTTGCAGCGGCTTCAAAGTTCGGCTCAAATTTACATTTTGATAGTTTTTTTTTTTTGTTTTCGAGACTTTTTGTGTAATTTTGATTTTCTTGAGCGAACCGCTGGCAACATTCACTGCATGATTACCTAATCGTACTGCATTTTAATTGCTATCGCTAGGCTATGCTTATTTTATATGCATTTAAATGATAATTGGAACACTAGGAAGCTGATTTGAGCGCTTGGTAGGTTGTTAAATTTCAAGTCAATTAGCGATGGACACGATTAGACTGGGAAAGTAGTATTTACGTGAACAGATAACAATTTATGAGTACATTGTCTAGTAGATAATCATCTGCCATTTGAGCCTTTCACTGCTGCGCCCTAGTAAAGCACCTGTGTACTCCATTAAATTGCAGATCATTGCATTGCATAGTACATTTTGCATATGTATCCACATTTTGGTTTTTTTGTTGTTGTGCACATACTCGATCGAAAATCAAACGTTGCCACAGCCCTAACCATAATTGGGGTTGTCGATCCATCCATCCATCCATCCATCCATCATCATTAGTGTACAAATTTCACATTCACATTTTCTTGGGTGCGACTTGAGGAATGAATGAGGAAGCGAAGAAACCGCGGGTCTTGCAACGAATCACTCTCGATGTTGTTGCAAGCAGAACAGCACTGATATGCAACAATTATTAACATACAACATACAACTCAGTCCACAAGCCACATACAACCGAACAGGAAGATTTTCGTTAAGCAGTTGCACTAGATACTTTATTGGGAAAATCCAGATGATATTTGAATCTGATATCGATGTCACTCAATTGCCAATTAGCGTAATTCCAGCAATTTCTTAATGTTGCCACTATTGGTATTTTTTATTTTTCTTTGTTTGTTTGCTTATTTAAAAAGTCGTTGTATACACATGCATACAAAAATATATATAAGCACTTGTTTTTTTGTTTTTGATTTTTTTTTTTTGTTCAATTACCTTGCACTTGCATTATATATTCGTGCACAGCTCGACCGGTTAGTGGTGGCGGCGGTGGTTAACCCGCCAGTTTGTGACTGCCACTCACCACCACCACCAACACCAACACCACCAGCAACACCAGCAGCACCAGCAGCACCAGCAACAATTGGCAACAAGTTTTCAATGGAAAAGCGCCTGTCTCAAGAGACGGCTAGGCGGCGTATATGTAATAACTTTTAATTGAACGAGTTTCGCACGCATGTGTTAGCATCATTATCTGTGTGTGTGTGTGTGTGCGTGAGTGTGTGTGTGTATGCGACATAAGTTACAACAATAAGTAAAATGCAACAGCATTAGCGACAACATCTCTTATATGCAGCTAACGACTTCAATTTGAATTGTTGTTGTTGTTGTTGTTGCCCATTTTGAAGTTCGTTGCCGCGGCTGCACAATTGTTGTTGTTGTTGTTGCTGCTGTTGGTGTTTCACATTTCACTTGCTCGTGGACCGTTCGTATCGGCTCGCCACATATTTTTGGGTATAAATCGAATCTGGTCCCAAACGCCAAGCCACATTCAGTTCAGCAACGTCAAGGAGTCCACAACCAAAATACTCCCAGCAAACGGTTTCAAAAATAAAACCGAGCTTCCAAATTTTTTTTTTTGAAGTGAAAAGTTTGATTTTTTTTTACATTAATATTTTTGTGCGTGTTTGTGTTCGAAACAAAAACCAATATAATGTTCAAATTTATTGTAAGCAAAATATATTTGTTTGAAAATGCACTTTTAAATATTACTAAAAAAACGCACTAAAATCAAGGATATCAGCAATAATCAATTTGAATCTTTTCGGACAACATCCGATAATATAATATAATGAAATAATTTCAAATTTTTCTGTGTATTTTTTGTTTGTTTTCGACTTAGCTTCCTTGTCTGGCGCTCGTGGCATTAACTAGCGCGTTGCAAATTCATGATTACGAGCATGAGGAGCACGCCAAGTACGAGCCGGAACATGAGGAAACCGAGGTGCACCACGAGGTGGATCACAAGCACGCCACATCGCATCAGAGCGTTAAATTCCATCACTATCATGCGGTACCCGTTTACATTAAGCACGAGGATCAGCATCTGGTCAAGAAGCCCATCGAGATTGGCGGCACCAAGCAAAAGTTGAAGATTCTGCACCCGAAGACCGAACACAATCATAACCATGGCCTGGTGCTGGAGAACCACAGCGAGTCGCATCTGCACGAGCACGGCCATTACGAGGAGCCAGTGCATCATTCAGAGCACTACGATCATTATTCGCACCATGAATAGGCAAAAGAGGGGCCCACTAGACCCAATTGCCCAATACCCATATTGCCAAATAATGCTTAATTTTTTTTTCTTAATTCAGATGAGAGTCTGTTTCTTAAATATGTACGTTTAAGGCTTTGTGTTTATTTTTTCGTAATATTTTCGAAATAAAATTCTGCCCAAAGTATTATTGAAGAGAACTAATTAATGACATGGAGAATAACACTTCCAGACGACATTTTCATTTACATACAAATACAATTTTAGTTTCTTCATAAAGTTGATCAACTTGGTATTACGTATGTAGATAAAACAAAATCTGGTAGATAATTCTCTTATGTACCAATTATTTCAGATATCAAAATTTCTTAATAAATTTTAAAATTGATATTTGAAATTTCAGTATATTTTTTAAGTTAAATAACAGATACAAAATTCGAATTATTCTCGAAGCTTTATAAAATGATCTGCAAACGGAAGTTCATTGAATTTTCAAAGGTTTTTATTTTCTGTCTTCTACAGTTTATATTTAAATATCATACAGTTGAATGGATAGGTAGGCAAACGGGCACGACTAGATCGACTTTTGAAACCAATCAAACATATATTTCTGCTGGCAATATTAATTGGAACACCTTTATATTATTCCAATTATCCATTTTAACTGTATGCTCTGTATTAGTATCTTACAGGTAAATGAGAGTTTTACAAAACAAAAACATACATAAATCCCTCTTGGTCTTGTGATCTCCTATATATTATTAAGAAACTATGGTCGATATCGAATTCACCTGTGGTATATATAAATA